>NW_028274813.1:96850530-97002045 GCF_037043125.1 Eumetopias jubatus
AGTTAGGGGGTTAAAAACGACTTAAGGTGAAAAAAAAAATCAAAACAGCTAATGACAATTGGAAGTCTTCACGTCGAAGTCCACGAAGTGAAGTCCAGCGGGCCTGTGCCAGGGTAGGCTCATCTACAGCCGGGATGCCGAACTCCGGGGAAATCCGCCCCACCCCCCGAGCTCCCGCACCCTCGGCGGGGGGTGGCAGGAAGACGCCGGCGGGCGATGCGCCCCCCCCCCCCCCCCCCCCGGCGCACTCACGCCTCTCGCTGCCTAGGGCCGGTCCTCAGCACTTCCTGAAGGAAACTGACAAGGAAGGCGGCGGCTCCGGGAGGACAGGGGCGTGGAGTCCACAGGCTTGCGAAGAAAATGCCGCTCGCTAAAGCAAGCGCAACCCCCCCCAACACACACATACACACACACACACACACCCGCGCGCGCCGGGCCGCCCCAGGTCCCCACAGCGCCTTGCGCGCTCCCCGGAGCTCGAGCGGCGGTAGTGGGGGCTGACAGCCGACCCTCTGGCCGCCGCCTCCTCCTCCGGTCCGGCTGACCAGCAATGGGAAGGGAAGCCTGCCCCGCAGCCCCTCGACCCCCGCACCTCGTCCTCCGGGAGCCCGAACACCTCCACCGCGCAAGCTGCCATTTCCGAACGGTTCCAGCAAACCGGACGCGCTCGCCCCCGCCCAGGAGTGGGAACAGTAGTGAGGAGGAGGAGGAGGTGGAGGAGAAGAGGGAGGAGGCGGGAGGAGGTGGAGGAAGAGGGGGCGGTGCTGCCCCAGCGGCCGCAGCGCCTCCCACGGCCAGTGGGCGCTAGCGGCACTAGGAAGCGCGGCGGGAAAGGGCCGGCGGCGCGCGCTGCTGGGAGAGCGTGCGTGGGGGGCTCGTGTAGGAGGCAGGCGCGTGACGGGGCTCTGGGCGCGTGGGGAGTGCGCGTGGTGGGGGCGCGCCGTCCGCTCCCGCGCGGGGAAGGTGGCTAAAGCGCCCACCTGGGAGAGCGGTGCAGCTCCAGGCGTCGAGTCGAGCAAGCCGTGGAGGCCAGAGAACGTCAGCCCTTCCCCTGGGAAACAAAGCTTCGGTTTTCCCCAGCAACAAGTCCCATTCAGATCCTCTCCAGAGCTCGGCCTCTTACTAGACGCCTGGGATCAGGAGCGCTTAATCCCAGCTTCACCACGAGCTGAAGATCAGAGCCCTTTCTTGTCGGTTAGGGCTGCCGATTCCAATAGAAGCTGGACCTTGGACCTCGTGGGGGAAAGCCCAACCTGAGTGAGGCAGAAAATGGGGAGGCCTGAAGGGATCTCATCATTCTTGGACTCGGGATCTGAAATTCTCTCCTTGTGATTTTTAAACACTGTGCCAATTCATAAGCGATTTCCTGCCGTATGGTCTATCTTTAAAGCCTACCCATAACGTCCGGACTCCAGGCTTAACCCTCCAAACCTGCTTAGCTAAACCTTGACCTGCAGCACCACAAAAGGTAGCGAAGAAAAGGGGAAAAATGCAACGAACTAGGACCTCCTGTGCTGTGGAATAATCATGCTTATTTTACAGTTATGTCTGCTGGATTTTGTAGCTCCCTAATCACAGGAAGACTTTGGTGTTGAATAACTGATCTAACAAGGGTAACATTATGAAAGATACTTTAGTGTTGGTTATTTCTAAGGCATACCAAAAAAAAAAAAAAAAAAGTCTCGTTTGAAAGTTCCCTTTAATCCTTCCTCACTGTTAATATCTGCTGGTGCTGCTCCTCTAACACTAAATTTTTGAGATCTTTAAGGTTCATTTTTTTCCTCCTTCCTCTCTAAAACCCCCTGGACCTCATCCATTGCCATTGGCATGGTTTCAGCTACAATCCTCATAGAGATTCAGACTAAGAGCTCAATAGTGCAAGATATGTTACTATTTAATTTTCTGTAACTGAACTTAGCTTCTTCAAGTGTTAGAAAACTTAGTCCTAATCAGTTCACTGTTCCTCCTGAACCCTCGTTTTGCTGTTGATTCTACACTCTAGCAGGCAGTGGTAGTGGTAGGCCATCTCAGGGAGGGAGGGCATGGCACATACCTCATCTCTCCAAGCTGGCATTAGTAGAAACATTTTCCTTCCCACTGGTCTCTAATGGTAGGCATCTGTATCCATTAGAATGATGCTTGGCTGTTAGTAATAGTAACCCAAACGAACAGAATTTAAGGATAGATGTTATTTTGTTCTCTTATGTAAGAGTCCAGAGGTAGGTAGGCCAGGGTAAATAAGGCTACTTCGCTCCACAAAGGCATCAGAAATTCAGGCACTGTAAAGCAGGATGCTTTGCCATTTATAGGTGTGGTCCTTATGCTCTTAGTCCAGGGAGTGCCTCAGGCTCCAACCATTACATCCCTGCTCCAGGCAACAAGACAGATGAAGGAATCAAGAAGGGAGATCAGGTCTCATGCTTGTCTTAATTAAGAAGGGCTTACAGAGTCTTCTACTTAAAGTCATAGAACAGAACTGAGTCACATAGCTGTATCTAAATACGGGGTAGGCTGGCAAATACAGACTTTTCTGGGGAGGCTTGTTGGCGTTCTGTTACTAGGGAGGAAAGGAACGGATGGGGTCAGGGGGAGACTAGCCGTGTCTGTCCTAGCATCTTTGCCCTCTGGCATTCAGGGAGAAGTCTGCACTCCCAATCTGTTTCTGGTCTTCAGGCCACAGAATTTTAGGCTCAAAGATGAAAACCGGTTCAGGGCCTCTGATGTCTCATCTGCTGCTGGCCCTCTGCATCATTCTGAGGCTGCTGAGACTAGGTGTCTATCTCCAGCCTGCTTTGGGTACTCAAGCTTTGCATCGCTTCTCCAGTATTGCTGCCATTCCACTCTGGTATGCAGTGGGGATGACAGGCACGTCTTTAAAGCCTTCGATGTAAGACTGTACCCAGGATATAGGTCATCTCTGCTCTTGGATCCTACACATCTAGGGATTTGTCATTCTCCAATCTTGAGGGAAACACCCAAGTGCTAGAAAGGTGTTCTTCTTGGAGATAGTCACTGTGTCCTGTATTATCCAATAAAATTTTGTTATGAAGGAAATCTTCTGTATCTGCACTAATGTGGTAGCCAGTAGCTTACTTGGTTATTGAGCACTTAAAATGTGGCAAATACAACTAAAGAATAATTTTATAGTTAACTTAAATTTAAATACTTACTTATGGTTAGTGACTGCCATATTACACAGCACAGGAAATGGGTCCAAAATGTGTCCAAACAGGTCCCAAATTGTAGAAATTTTTTTAAATTAAATTTTGAGTACATACAAAAGGTTAAAAAATGTACACGGTATGAAGAATAAAAATGAACACTAATGTACTCATCACCCACTGTAAGAAAAGGAATATTACCAACAACTTTTTGTACCTTTTGTGTCCTTTCCTGCCCCCACCAAGAGAGAACCACCATTCTGAATTCTATGTTTACTGTTCTTGTGTTTTTTAAACCAGCTGGGTATGTATTCCTAAGTAACACGTTGTTCATTTTTGTGTCTTTGATCTTTATATAAGTGGAATCATAAAGTGACTTGCATTTTCCCACTACACTATTTGTGAGATTAATTCATGCTGAATGTTGTAGTAAATTTATTTTCACTGCTGTGTTATATGCCATTGAATGATTCTACCACATTAATCACTCTTCTGTTGTCAGACATTGGGGGAACAGAGTTTTTTGTTTTCTTTTTAGTTTGTAAAAAAAAAACTTCTTATATGATTTAGCTGTTTCAAATGTTGGTAGCACCTTGTTTAGATAAATGACAATGGTGTCCCTGAAATTTAATGATGGTTCAAAATTTCTGTATCACTTGGGGGGCATAGAGCTCAGTCGGTACTGTGACTCTTGATCTTGGAGTCATGAGTTCAAGCCCCACATTGGGCATAGAGATTACTTAAAAAAAAATTGGTATCAGTTGAGATAAATGAAGCATCAGATTACTAAGCTTCTCCCAAAGGTTTATTATGCTCAAGGACAAAATGATCAATTTGTGTTTATGGTGTTAAAAGACTGACCCAATTATGCTTTCTTTCTTTAATGAAATAAATTCTAAACGTTTTCTCTCACTGAAACCCAAATAGCATAAAACAAGAAGCATAGTGCTTCTTGTTTTAACTTTCTTTTTCATGCCATTTTAAGAAGTTTGAACTTTACACTTCAGCAGTGAGAGGCAGTGCTTCCTTTTTTTCTGACAGTGTTTTCTATTGTTACATTTTGTTTTGCTTTTACACATAATGCTGCTATAGAGTCTTGTTTATAAAGTCTTTTATGAAACATCTTGTTATGCAAGAACATAATGAAGTAATGATGGGGACATGTCAAAAGGACACAGAAGCCAGCTAAAGGAGGTTCCTATTGCCAAAAATGGACTAATTTGAGCAAAATAAATTATGATAGCAACAGATTATAATCCAATGAATAAATCTGATACTGTAAACTCATACTGATGTAAATTATACTAAATGAGTAAATTCAGAGTTTGACAAGTGACATTTTTACAGAGTCTGATGTATCTTTCCACAAAATACTTATTAATTACATAGGGGGAAAGGCTGAACAATAGCACCATAATCAAGTATTCAAAGTGACAATCCGTAATGCGGGCAGATCAAAATCTTGAATCTGCTAGGATGTGTGACCTCAGTGCTATACCTGCCAAACTAGAATCTAATCATGATAAAGCATCAGACAAATCCAAATTAAGGGACATACTATAAATTAATTGGCCTGTATTTTCAAAAGTACAAAGACATAGAAGTCAAAGAAGTCTAAGGAACTATTGCAAACAGAGATTAAAGAGACTAATTGTATTAGGGCTCTCCAGAGAAAAAGAACCAATAGGGTGTGTATGTGTGTATATATATACTTATGATATATATATATATTCATATATATATATATGAAAGAAATTTACCATAAGGCATTGGCTCATGCAGTTGTGAAGGTTTGCAAGTCCAAAACATGCAGTGTGGCCCAGCAACAGAAGCTGATGGATAAAGTCCAAAGGCTGTCTGCTGGAGAATCCCTGCTGGCTTAGGGGAGAATAGTCTTTTTATTCTATTCAGGCTTCAATTGACCGCATGAAGCCCACTCACACTATTAAGGGCAACCTGCTTTATCCGAAGTTCACCAATTTAAATGTAAATCTCTTCCAAAAACACCCTCCAAGTTGACACATAAAAGTAACCATCACAGAGACGTGCAAAAAAAGGCACCTCATGATTCTGAACTCTTTGCTATAAAAGACGTTACTGAGTCATTTGCTGAAAATGTGAATGTTTCTGAGGATGAGGTGGTTGTAATGCATGTTAATTACTGTGTTCTGATGACTACATTGTGGTTATATAGATGAGAATGACCTTGTTTGTAAGATATACACACTAAAGTATTAAGAGGTTGATGGGCAGCAAGTGAACAAAATACTCTTCAAAGGATCAAGAAAAACATTTCTTTATACCTTCAACTTTTCTGTAAGTTTGAGATTAAGATTTTAAAAAATGAAATTATGCTGGTTAAAAATACATAAAGGTCTCTAATAAAAGGAACTAGCGCTCTTAGGAGAAATGCTTGATTCTAGTCCTGGGGCAAGAAAGGTACAAGATGAGCCTGGAGCAGCTTTTTGTGCCAGAAAGTAAGGAAGTGCTGAAAAAAAAAAAAAAAAAATCAAACCCACAATGATGGGGGTATGTCAGAGATCTCCCAATGGCCAAAGCTGGAACAATTGAGCAACAAAATAAAGTATTGAATTATATCCAAAGTATAAAATAAATATACACAAGTCCATATTGATATAATTAAATGATTAAATAAATAAGGGAGAAGACAAGTTTTGTGTAGAATTCCAAATAATTTATGTAGATTCTGAAGGAGGGAGAGCATAACCCCACTGCCACATGTGGGCTAAGCTTCGCATCTTTCTCCCAAACAGGACAATATGGAAAAGGGGGGGAAAGTTGAAAAATCTGACAAACACAAGCTCAGCCAGGTGATCAAGGTCAACATCAATAGTGATAAGTCATGTTGATAGCATGTACCCTTGATATGGTGTGATGAACATGGCACCTTTCCTCAGTGAGACCAAAGACCTAGAACCCCAGTCTAGTCGGGAGAAAAACATGACAATCTGCAAATGCCCGATCAGTATTCCTCAAAGCTGTCAAGGTCCATCAAAAACAAGGGAAGTCATAGCCGTGAAGGACATAAAGGGACAGGAGAACCAAATGTAATAATATAATGTGGTATCGTGAGTAAGATTCTGGAACAGAAAAAAGGGCATTAGGTAAAAACTAAGAAAATCTGAATAAAGTGCAAAGTTTAGTTAATAACAATGGATCAATATTTATTTATTAATTGTAACAAACGTACCACAGTAACATAAGATGTTGCTAACAGGGGAAACTGGAATGTAGGGTATACAAGAACTCTCTGTGCTACCTTCACAATTTCTTTTTATAAACTTAAACTGTGTTTAAAAAATGACTTTATTTTACATCAAAAACTAATGATGTAATGTATGGTGATTAACATAACAATAAAAAATTTTTTAAAAATGACTTTATTTAAAAAAAAAAGAAATGAATAGGTAGATCTAAAAGTCTTTCAAAAAGTTTTCCAATTTTTACCACTATGGTCTTGCACATATTTTGCTGTATTTCAATGTACTTTGTATTTTTCCTTGTTATTATAAGGATAGTGTCTTTTTAAAACTATTACATATCCTAAACAGTTTATCACTGTGTACAGAAATACAACCAAGTTTTCTATACTTATTCTGGTATTCAACAAATTTCCTGAAGTTCATTATGTCTAAAATACTTCATTTCTCTTTCATGTAGACATTTGTTAACATCTTTGAATTTTGTTTCTTCCATTCTAACCTCTTGCATTTCTTTTTCTTATCCAATGTCCTAATACTTGGATAGACATGGTGATAACAGATGTAATTGACATGGACATGATACTTACTGTGGGATTTTGGTTTTTGTTTTCCTTTTTTGGTTCAGTTTGGTTTTGTTTGCTGTCTTTTCTTTGGTGAAGAAATTAACTTCGATTCCTAATTCAATAATAAGATTACTGGTTATAAATGGACACTGGATTTTATTTAACAATGTCTTCTGTACCTCTTGAGATAATCTTGTTTTCTTTAAGTTTTTTTGTGTGTTAAATTTTGGTAAGTTATGGTAATTATGGTAACTTTTAGGCATAATGATATCATCTTTTCAGATTTCAACTTAATCAAATGATTATTTTTCTTTTTTCCCCATTGTCTCATGAGTACCAGGAACTTGCGTAGGGTCATGGCAATGGAGGAGGGTGTCTGGTTTCTTCCTTCTATATTAGAATACATAGCAGTCATTAGTTTACCTGCCATCCTCCAGTTGTTTTCCCATCTCTAAGGGCTCTTCTTGTTCACCGGCCCTCTCTTTTCTACCTCTTTTAGCATTGTGGAAACTTCTAAATGCTATTCCCCTACTGCTGTGGAGACAGAAATCTTGGGGGTCTGGACTCCAGCCCACTGTCAAATCACACCATCCAGTCATTTCTACTACAGCTACTGACTCTAGGCGATGTCTGCGGGAGAACTATCTGGGGTTTCCCATCTCATGGGGCTCCTGACAGGAAGTGGGGCACACCACATTTTCTCATAGAGCTCCTCCATTATTAGGGAATTCTAGAATTACCTCCCACTGATAGCTCAGCAGCGAGGATGTAGGCAGGCAGCAGGGTCCTTTGTCAGAGACATTCATCTATACGTTGTTGTCACCACTAACTCTCTTCAGAGTAGGAAAACCGGCCACTTCATCATCATTTCTTCTACCTAAATCAGTTCTAAGGGCATCCACTGTGGCTCTTGGTAGTAAAAATGTAGGCTTTTGAGGCTCGAAAAACTTCTTTTCACAACCTATTTTCTCTACTGGGAGATTCAAAGCTCTATTTTGAAACTTAGAAACTGAGCATTGACTCATCTCTCTTTTCATTTCTGTAGTAACAGCCCTCCCCAAGGGCAGTAAATACAGAAGGCACTCACTGCTGCTTGGGCGTGGGGAGAGCAAGGGAGCCAGGATATTCCAGGGATAATACGTAGTTATCAACAATAGAATTTCACAATAATACTGTGCCACAGTTTCCACACTCTTAGCTCTTTTGTAAGCTTCACGTATGCATTTCTCACTAGCTGCATCTGCCTGAATGTCATGAAGAAACCTCAAATTTAATAGATCCCAGGCTCAACTCGTTGTCCTATATTCTCCATCTCTGGAAATGGCATTACTATATCCAGTCACAAAGGCTGGAAATTTCTCAGTATCCCCAAATTCTTACCCCTCACTACTCTCCCCCTCTGCCATCAAGTTGTTATACAGTAGAAATCTTCTCCCCTCAACATCAGAGGGTTCCCCCCCATCTTATTGGTATCTATGACTAATGTCAGTGTACCACCCACCATTCTCTGATTATTGGCCCAGACAGGGAGGTAACCCTTTGTCTTTCTCAAGCTACCCTGTGTCTTCTGAGACAAAGGTTTGTGTGCAGATAGTTCATTTTCAGACATGCTGTCAAGCAGTGATGTCCCAGAGTCAGCTCCTGCTGGCTCCCAAGGACCAACTGCGCACATCTCTATCCAGCTGTAGATTCATGATGTCATGTTGGTAGCTTAAAATTAACCACAGGATGAGGGGGCGCCTGGGAGGCTCAGTCCGTTAAGCATCTGACTTTGCCTCAGGTCATGGTCCCAGGGTCCTGGATCGAGGCCTGCCTCAGGCTCCCTGCTCAGCCCGGAGTCTGCTTGTCCCTCTCCCCCATGTCCCTCCCCCTGCCCTTGCTTTCTCTCTCTCTCTCTCAAATAAATAAATAAATAAAATCCTTAAAAATATAAAATTAACCACAGGGTGAGTATTTACACCACAGAAACTGGTCAAAAGTATAAACGAGGGTAATTTTTTTTCCTGGAGAGCCAGTTATTAAATGTTTACCAGCCTACTACTCATCATAGGGAACATGACTGAGGGCCTGAGAAGACAATTCAGGGAAGGAGGTAAAACCAATGCAATGGCTTTTGAGTTGCTGAGTTGATTTGGGGCTCTCACTAAGGACCCCTGAAGAGTCATGTAGAATGCACCTCAGAATTATCCTCCCAAGAAAGGAGTATCTATACACTGGTTGCCATCCCTTAGCAGACAGGGTTTGCCTCATGGGCTGTTAACATTCTTATTTCCAGATTTGCTTGTGCGTCGAATGGGTGAGTAAGTTCTTTCAGGCGGCAGGGAAATCTAAGTGCAGAAAGCACGTGATACGCTAAACAACTGAAGTGGATTGCTGTCTGATGACATCTCTACGCAGTTAGTTGCTGCAGCAAGGACTGAAGTAAAGGTTAGGCAAGAGGATATGAGGCACAGTGCAAGAGGAATCCAACACAAGGGTTAGTAGGATAAACTGCAGCTCCCACTGCAGTAACTGGTCTCCGGGCATTAATTAATATTCATCATCTTTCTCCTAAACCACCCAGTCTGGATTTCCCCCACCCTTGGCCAGCACTTCAGTAAGTCTGGGTTGTTGCCTGGTGGTGACTCAGATTTTTGTCCCCAAGGGATATGAGACATCAGATTGTATTAACCTTATTGGGGTGTGGTTGCTATAATAGCCCATTTACAGTTATCATTGGACATGCAGGTACCAAGACAGGCCCCAGTGAACCCCCTGAGTTCCACACATACTCTTTCTTATCTTCCTTGTGTAGCCAAAACTAGCTCCTCACGATAATCAGTCAATCCCTCTGCCCCCATTAATATGGTAGCTCTTTTATTTTATTATGGGTCCAGTAGCATGAGAAGCTCAAAATGACTAAGTGATAATCATAATTTCAGTTATAGTTGGACCCTTACTGTATCTCCTAGAAGAAGCATTACCCTACCCCACTTCAGGAACTAGGGCTTCTAATCTTGTGAGAAGAGTCTAGCCTAACTTCTACTCTTTGGGTCACAGATCTGGAGTCTAGCTATTAGAACCACAACACCGTATGTGAGCCATCTTACTGCCCATTGTCGTAATGTCCACAGGTCTCTGCTCTTTCAGACCCGTAACATTCTTATAAATAAGTTCTATGATAATATCTACTACTGTTGTCCCTGTGCTACAGAAGGTAGCCAGTGAGCTCAAAGTTGTCAGTAGCCCCCTCACCAGTGTTGTTTTCTGATTGCACAGTATTCCATTCTTCAATAGATAAGCCATATCTACACCATTAATACTGTGCCCTTTGACCAAATGCAATTGTTTTTACCTCCAAATATAAAATAAAAAGAACACTCAATTTTAGTTATTAATCATGTTTGAGTGATAAAATGAAAAGGGGACTCAGAAAAAAATATCAGTAACTACTACAATTATATGGTCTTTATACAATGACTTGAACTTTTACTTAAAATGAGTAGCATTTAGGATTTTAAATGATATTTGCCTGAATTATTAAAAAGATAGAAAGGCAATGATTTGAATTGCAAAATGGTTCATATTGGTTCCTGGAAAATAAAAGACACTGTATTTGTCAGTTCTATTACTCTAACTGTTCTTAAATCTGAATTAGAGAATTTATCTATAAAAGTAATTTTGAGGGGTGCCTGGGTGGCTCAGTTGGTTAAGCGTCTGACTCTTGATTTCAGCTCAGGTCATGATCTCAGGGTTGTGACATAGACCTAGGCTCTGTGGTGGGTGTGGAGCCTGCTTAAGATTCTCTCTCTCCTCTCCCTCTGCCCCTCCGCCACTCTCTCTCTCTCTCAAAAAAAAAGTGATTTTGAATTAAACATTTAAGAAATTGATTTTATTTTATTTATGATATGTAGAGTAAAAGTATTACAAATGAGAATTTCTATGCTCTTATTTGAAATTATTCAAATGTGTGAATAAAAATAACATTACCTCCATAAAAGACCAAGAAGACAAGTTGGCAAGCAACTAGGAGCACAATATTTTATTTAAAAAGTGAAAATTATCCTATCAATAATGTAGCGTGTGTTTGTGTGTGTGTGCATGTGTACATATGTAATTTTGTCTTCTTTATTTAAATGCCACATTTCTGAGACAAAGAAGTCACTTCTAAATTACACTGATGGCCTCATATGTCTACACCATTGAATAAACTGTCTTCAAATTTTCTTACCAAATATAGATTAAAATCCCAGTATTTTTTATTAAGGGATGATAAGTGAAATGCCTTGAGGGTTTTGCAGAAAACCATTTGTAAATCAAGTTAAAGGTCTTATCTACCTTCACAGACTTGTTTAGGTTTTGGTTGAAGAGACTCAAGTACAGGTAAATAATTTGCAAGCAATTTGCTAAATAAATTTATTGCATTTCAATTCTTCCTCCTTCTCTTGCCTCATGCTTGAGACCAAAAATAAAGTCACTTCTTCTAAGAAGATGTTTTTGAGATTAAAACACTATAGCTGTCTAGAATACAGTGAAAGTACAAAAAAACACTTGGCATCTCGAATTGGAAATACTTATAAAATAACAGAATTTTAGAATAGGCGGGCATGTCCCTGATTGCATTTAACACCAGGTGTTAAATGATGGACACTGTTTTGAAGGACAAAAACCGTTTATTGTGTAATTAATACAAAAATCGTGACTATAAAAGTAATGGTCTTTTTATCCCTATGTTCCACATTGAGCTTTTTGGATCAATCTTATGTATAGAACTATATCCCCTTTCTATGTGAAAAATTCATAGGAAATAATGAGAAATTTAAACAAATTAATATCGCTAGAAGACTAGTTTAAGTAAATTTTGGTATATTGATACTCTATATTTCCATAAGTATAAATGTAGGCAAAACTATGGATTATAAGACAAAATATTGAAGACGAAAAAAAAGCAAGTTGTGGAAAAATGTATACTGTTTCTTGTCCAATTAGTTTTGCACACATCAAACATAACAGTGGTTACTTCAGGCATGGAGGGGAGGGTACTGGGATTTGGCGATTTGGTCAACAGGGCTTTAGCCTTGTCTATAATATATTAATTTTTTTAAAGAAGAAATTTTAATTTACTTTTTATATTATAAAGAATTAGTTAAAACATGATAAATTGAGATAGTGAATAGAAAATATTAACTATGTAGTGCCATGTTAATATAAGGTTTTAATAAGAAGTATAAAAATATTAGATAAGATTTGGTGTAAGGAGAAAAAGATAAAGCATTTAACCAAAATTACTCCTGATTTTTATTTGACGATAATATTGCAAGAAAATAATTTTAGAATTACTAAAAAACAGAGGGCTTTTTAGGATAGCTTAAAATTCTTATTGAAACGAGGAACCAAAATACTGCTTCATTATAGCCCTAGGACAATGCCACTTAAAAAGAAGGAAGCAAGAGAGGAGTATTTGTTTATTTATTTATTTATTTAGAGGGCAGGGGCAGGGGTTGGGGGGGGTTGGGGAGGAGAGGAAGAGAAAGAGTCCCAAGCAGGCTCCATACCCAGCGCAGAGTCCCACCCAGGGCTCAATCTCACGACCCTGAGATCATAACGTGAGCCAAAATCAAGAGTCGGAGGCCTAGGACTGAGGCACCCAGGCATCCCAAAAGAGGAGTATTTAAATGAAAACTATTGTAAAGTATATATCATTTGCTTTCCACTGGATCTCCCTTTGGAAAACTTCCATTACTCCCACTTTATATAATTCTGAAAGACTGCCAATCACAAGTTCCCACATTCCATACAGGGATGAGAATGTGGTCCAGGCTAGGCCAACCAAACTCTCTCCTAGGAATTTAAATTTTAGATATAGAATCTAATAAACGACTTAAAAAAACCAAAAATTTAAAAAGACAGACAACCTGATAAAATACTTAAATACTTCACAAAGTATTTACAATACTTCAACAGACACTTCACAATGAAGGATATCTAGGGATGCCTGGCTGGCTCAGTTGGTTAAGCAGCCAACTCTTGATTTTGGCTCAGGTCATGATCTCAGGATCCTGGGATTGAACCCATTTGAGGATTCTCTCTCCATCTGCCCCTGCCCCCACTCGTGCTCTCTCTAAAATAAATAAATAAATCTTTAAAAAAAAAACTCCGTTAAAAAAAAGGATATCTAAGTAAGTATTCAGAGAGCATATGAAAAGAAGGTGCACAACGTCATTAGTCATCAAGGAAATGCACACAATGAGACAACACTATTCACTCACCAGAAAGGGTAATAATTATTAAACACACAGCCAAGTGTTGGCAAGATGTGGAACAATTACAACTCTTCTCCTCTACTGGTGGGAATGTAAATTGGCTCAGCCTCTTTGGAAAGCTGGCAATATTTACTAAATCTGAATATATGTTTACTTTATCACCCAGCAGTTCCACTCTCAGAGAATGAAAACGTGTGAACCCAAAAACATGTGTGAACCCAAAGACGTGTAAAAACATTCATTTGTAGCTTTATTTACAATGTCTCCAAATTGGAAACAATCAAATGTCCATCAGGAATATAGTTCACTGGAGTACTGTATAATAATCAGGACAAGCTACTTACCATTATATGGAAGAAGAAGGATACAGTATGCTCATAGGCATAATCTTGAGCAAAAGAAACTAGACAGTAAATGATTCCATTTAAATAAAGTCCAAAAATAGGCAAAACAAGTTTGTGTGATAAAATCAGCATAGTGGAAAGCTTTGAGGGGTAATAATTGGGGGGACGGTATGAGGGAGATTTCTAGAACACTGATAATGCCCTGTATTTTGATCTGTGTGTTAGTTACATGTTCACTTGGTAAAGATTCATTGAGGTGTATACTTAGGATCTGTGTATTTATATATGTCATACTTCAATTTAAAAAGTATATAAAATAAAACCTCTAGCAGAGACAAACACAGATGGAAGGCAATTAGAGCCTAGTTGTCCCAAGTCCAGTTGTCCCTAGCTGTCCCAAGTTGTCCCCTCTAAAATTCTGTCAGTGAGTTCCCACCTCTGAGGTCTCCAGACCTCCAAAGTTGCTCTAGTTTCTCTCCTTCCAAAGAATAGGTTAAGTTCTTTTTTGTTTTTAATTCTCTGGATCCTTATAATAAATTCCTTTTCCTCTTTTCCTTAACACACTAAGAGTTGGTTTCTTACTGAGCCCCAACTTGAATTGCCAGGAATAATACTGGTATTATTCTTGAGGTAAATAATAATGTTAAAAAAAAAAAAAGAGGCAAATTCCTTATAGGTAAATGGCCAAAAAAAATTCTTCTTATAAATGATAAAAGCTTAAGTGAGTGCGTTGGAATGTTTGGCTACAGGCAAGAATTTCATATAACTGGCATCTGTACTATAAGGAAATGCCATCTAACTTAATCACAATAAAATCCAGACCTAACAACAGAATTAAAAGAATAATATCCACATGCGCAAGAGCAGCTAGAGTTGGGGGTCTTTTGTCAATTACTACCCATGAACACACTGACTTAAATATAATTAACAGATCCTTAATATTTCTTAGCGTAGACAAGAAGGTCAGAATGTTTAAACAGGAATGTTTAAAATTGCTAAATAATAAGGACAATTCTGTTCGAAAGAGGGTGAATTCTGTTATAAGAAAGTCCCTTTTGGTCTGCTGGATACCTAGATAGGTTTGGATATGCAAAGTGAGCCTAGAGCAAAATTTGGGATTGAAAAGTTGGATTGTTCTGCATGTAGAGGCAGAGGAAATTGGAATTCTTGACATACTCTTTGAATGTAGGGGAGTCGGGGAAAGAAAGGAAAGGATGACGTGAACTGGGGATAAATGCGCAGGGAAAAAAATACCTTAGTTTACACACCTCTTTAAGAATAAGAGTGTTTAAGAGTCCTTGAAATTGTTTGCAATTTTACAATGTAAGCCCCATATCCATCCCCCCAAAATATTCAAACAAGGTTACTAATAATTTCATGTATGTGTTTATGTGTATTTCAAATAAAAGAGTTGTGTTTCACATAGAAGTTGGTATGATGTTTAACAGACAGCATACAGCTCAACATAACGCTAGAGAGTAAGATGAGCCATAAACTGAACCATTGCTTGTGGTAGACATATGAACCTGAATACACCTAGAATTTCTAGAAAGAAATTTAGAGGAGTGCTTTGTATTTCTACAGATCCTGGAATGATGGGTTCAAGACACTCTCAGCATAATCTCATGGGCAAGGGAACTCCAATTAACACATGGCTTACACAAGACTTTACTAAAGCTAAGAAATAACAACAAATAAACACAACGTGTTAACACTAAAATAGACTTTCTGGTTATGATTTGCTCACCAAGACTCCCAGTCCTCTCCATTCAGTTGACTCCATCTTAGATATATTGTTCAGGGGACTATACCTGGATATCTACTGTTTCAGTTAAGAGACTTTCTACTCCAAATAACAGAAAACCAACTCCAAAGCTTAAACAGCGAAGTTGGCTCACATAACCAGAAATCTAGACATATTCAGGCTTCAGGAACAATATGATCAAGGCTCTTACCCTATTTTCTTGTAGTTGTCTCAGCTCCATCCGCCTCCAATTTTTAGGTTCTGTTCTCAGACTAACTTCTCTTAAATCATGGTTGCCAACAGGCTTCTTTGCCTGCATTCGATATAGATGAGTAAGAATGACTTTCTATCAGTATCACTCGAAGGAAGAAGTTTCCTAAAAGCTTCAAAAATTCAAATTTCATTTGTCACACACCATCTTTGGGCTGATCTGTGGTGGACGTTCGTTTTGAGGGCAGCTGACCTGCAGCCTGCGTACCACGCACCACCTCCTGTGGAAGCCTGAACGGGCCATGCAGCTTTCTCCCTTTGTCTCATAACCATGTCCACCAATGAGAATGTTAATTCACTAGCTGCTCACTGTAACAGATGCAAGAACAAGGGGAAAGACAGTACAGAAATGAGGCAGCGCCAAACAAAAGTTAAGGTGGAGCTAAAGAAAGCTAAGAAGGATGACCAGATGCTGAAAAGGGAAAATGTAAGCTCATTTCCTGATGAGACTAATTTTCTACCGCAGGAAACCGCAACAACCAGGGCACTGTAAATTGGTCTGTTGATGACATTGTCAAAGGCATAAATAGCAACAATTTGGAAAGCCAGCTCCAGGCTACTCAATCTGCCAGGAAACTCCTTTCTAGGGAAAAACAGCCCCCCATAGACAACATAATCCGGGCTGGTTTGATGCCAAAATTTGTGTCCTTCTTGGGCAGAACTGATTGTAGTCCCATTCAGTTTGAATCTGCTTGGGCCCTCACTATCATTGCTTCTGGGACATCAGAACAGACCAAGACTATGGTAGATGGAGGTGCTATCCCAGCATTCATTTCTCTCTTGGTATCTTCCCATGCCCACATCAGTGAAGAAGATGTATAGGCTCTAGGAAATAGTGCAGGTGATGGTTCAGTTTTTCAAGACTTGGTTATCAAGTATGGTACAGTTGACCTGCTGTTGGCTCTCCTTGCACAGTTCCTGTTATGTCATCTTTAGCATGTGGTTATTTCCGTAACCTTACTTGGACCCTTTCAAACCTTTGTTGCAACAAGAATCCTGCATCGCCATTAGATGCTGTTGAGCAGATTCTTCCAAACTTAGTTCATCTCTTGCATCATGATGATCCAGAAATATTAGCAGAACCCTGCTGGGCCACTTCCTACCTTACTGATGGTCCAAATGAATGGATTGAAATGGTTGTGAAAACAGGAGTTGTGCCCCAACTTGTGAAGCTTTGACTGAATTGCCCATTGTGACTCTTGCACTAAGAGCCGTGGGAAATATCGTCACTGGGACAGATGAACAGACTCAGGTTGTAATAGATGCAGGAGCACTTGCTGTCTTTCCCAGCCTGCTAACAAACCCCAAAACTAATATTCAGAAGGAAGCTATGTGGACAATGTCATCACATTGACATCACAGCTGGTCACCAGGACCAGATACAGCAAGTTGTGAATCATGGATTAGTCCCATTCCTTGTTGGTGTTCGAAGATAGACTTTAAGACACAAAAGGAAGCGGTATGGGCTGTGACCAACTATACATGTGGTGGGACAGTTGAACAGATTGTATGCCTCGTTCATTGTAGCATAATAGAACCATTGATGAACCTCTTCACTTCAAAAGATACCAAAATTATTCTGGTTATTCTGGATGTCATTTCAAACATCTTTCAGGCTGCTGAGAAACTAGGTGAAACTGAGAAATTTAGTATAATGATAGAAGAATGTGGAGGTTTGGGCAAAATTGAAGCTCTACAAAACCATGGAATGAGTCTGTATACAAAGCTTCATTAAACTTGGTTGAGAAGTATTTCTCTGTAGAGGAAGGGGAAGATAAGCATGTTGTGTCAGAAACTACCTCTGAAGGCTATATGTTACAAGTTCAGGCTGGTACTTCTGAGACCTCTACGTTTTAGATTGTACAGATGAGGCAGAAAGTTGTTTGTTGTGTTTGGTAGAAGTTTGTCTTATTGTTTCTCTACTAAGAACTCTTTTTAAATGTGTTTTGCTATTGTAGCACTTTTTATAATGAAACTACGCTTGACCAGTTCCAAACTGTACAACCTGTATGAATCTTACCTCTCAGTTGGTTTCTTATTTCTAGGTGGAATCTCCTATCTTGCAGTGTCCTGTAAATAAAGATTAAATTCCACCTTTTTCTTTAAAAAAAGTTTTTTTTCATTTGTTACCATTGGTACATTGCCATTTCTAAACTGTTCGCTGGCCAGGGACAGGATTACCATGATTAGCTTATTTTAACCAGTCCTTACTTTGTGAGCCAAGGATGGAGTCAGCTTTCTCCAAGTCACAAAGGCCGTGTAGGATAAGGACCAGTACCAGGACAAAATTGGAGATCAATGAGAAAGGAAGCTTGGCAAATGGATCACGGGTAGACACCAGGAATATCCACTGTCTATATTTTATCTTCCTTAAATTCCTGCACTACCCTTTCCCTCAGCCTCATACTAGCTTAGATGCTTCTTCTTCCAACTTTAAGTTGGGCAAAAAGGGAATACAGTCAATTCTTGTCATTCATAGTAGTGATGTTCTGTACTCTCTAAAGTTGCCACAAACACTAAATTAGTGATTACTGAACTATTGCTCTTAGGGATAAGCCTTTAGATTCCAGGAGTTCTGATCACAACGTTTTCATTAACCAACCAATATATTTTCTTGTTTTATGTGTGTTTCTGTTTAAAGACATTTTACTGGGACACCTGGGTGGCTCTGTCAGTTAGGCGTTTGCCTTTGGCTCAGGTGATGATCTCAGGGTCCTGGGATCGAGCCCTGCATTGGGCTTCCTGCTCAATGGGGAGTCTGCTTCTTCCTCTCCTTCTGCCCCTCTCCCCTGCCCCCTGCTTGTACTCTCTGCTCTCTCTTGTACTCTCTCTCTCTCTCAAAGAAATAAAATAAAAATAAAGACACTTTACTTAATGTATATTGTTGATTCACTGACATAGAACTCACAGCCAACAGCACTATAACAGATGCCTAAAAACTACAAAAATATGTATTTTCTCCATAAAGCACATCACAACCTTCTTGAACTTAGGGACACTACCCCAAACTTCAGCACTCCCCTTGTGGGCCATTTTAAACAGTGAAATCACCCACAAAAAGCACAAAAATGGGAAAAACATGGTACCACTGGCACAAAAATAGACATATGGAACAGAATAGAGAGTCCAGAAATAAACCCACACTTTTATAGTCAATTAATCTATGACAAAGGAGGCAAGAATATGAAATGGGAAAAAGAGAGTCTCTTCAACAAATGGTGTTAGGCAAACTGGACAGCTACATGTAAAAGAATGGAACTGGACAACTTTCTTACACCTTACACAAAAATAAACTCAAATGGATTAAAGACCTAACTGTGAGACCTGAAACCATAAAATTCCTAGAAGAAAACATAGGCAGTAATTTCACTGATACCAGCTGTAGAAACATTTTTCTAGATATGTCTCCTAAGGAAGAGGAAGCAAAAGCAAAATTAAACTATGGGAACTACACCAAAATAAAGAACTTTTGCACAGTGAAGAAAACCAACAAAACAAAAAGGCAACCTACCGAATAAGATAAGATATTTGCAAATGATATCTCTGATAAGGAATTAATATCCAAAATATATAAAGAACTTATACAACTCAACACCAAAATAAATAAATAAATAAATAAATAAATAAATAAATAAATAAATAATCCATCCATTTAAAAACCAGACAGAGGACCTGAATAGATATTTTTCCAAAGACAATATATGGATAGCCAACAAACACATGAAAAAATTCTCAACATCACTTATCATCAGGGAAATGCAAATCAAAATCATAATGAGCTATCACCTTACACCTATCAGAATGGCTAAAATTAAAAAAGCACGAGAAATAACAAATGTTGGTTATTTGTTATGGAGAAAAAGGAACCCTAGTGCACTGTTGGTGGGAATGTAAGCTGGAGTAGCCACTGTGGAAAACAGTATGGAGGTTTCACAAAACGTTAAAAACAAAATTACCATATGATCCAATAATTCCACTACTGGGTACTTACCTAAAGAAAACAAAAACACTAATTTGAAAAGATATATGCACCCCTGGGCGCCTGAGTGGCTCAGTTGTTAAACGTCTGCCTTCTGCTCAGGTCATGATCCCAGGGTCCTGGGATCCAGTCCCACATCAGGTTCCCTACTCAGTGGGGAGTCTGCTTCTCCCTCTGCCTCCCACTCCCCCTGCTTGTGTTCCCTCTCTCACTGTCTCTCTCTCTCTCTGTCAAATAAATAAAGTTGTAAAAAATCTTGAAAAAAAGATGTATATATACAATGGAATACTACTCAATCATAAAAAAGAATGAGATACCACCATTTGCAAAAACATGGATGGATCTGAGGGTCTAATGTTAAGTGAAATAAATGAATCAGAGAAGGACAAATACCATATGATTTCACTCATAGGTGGAATTTAAGAAACAAAACAAACTAACAAAAAAAAGAGACAAAAAAATAGACTCTAAATACAGAGAACAAACTGGTGGTTGTCAGAGTGGGGTGGGGGGGAGGGGTGAAATAGATGAAGGGGATTAAGAGTACACTTATCTTGATTAGCACTGAGAAATGTATAGAATTGTTCAATCTATATTGTACACCTGAAAATAATGTAACACTATATGCTAATACTGTATGTTGAATTAAAAAACAACAAAAAAAATGAAACAAACAAAAAGCCCATGGTACTAAATAGATCTTGACAAGGACACTTATTTACAATTTGAGAGCTGAAATCAGAAAGCAGAGTGTGTCCCTTGCTTGACCTCAGCTGGGAACACCCGTATCAGTCAACTCAATTTTTTTTTTACCATTTTGCACATGTACATGCGAATTATTGATTTGGGTATTACAAATAATTTTTAGCAAGGAGGCAAATTTGCAAATAAAGAATCTGTGAACAGTGATGATCAACTGTATATTGTTTGATAAACTTGGAAAATCCAAGAAGGTAAAGAGGATGTCAGACATGATTGGATCTAAGAGTTCTAAGTCTGTCTCTCTCTCTCCATCCATCTCCTGCCTGTTCTTGGCTTCATTTCTGAAAAGGCTCCCTCTACCTGGTAGAGCAGCTGCTAGTAATTCCAAGTACATAATTTGCAGTTATGTAAATCACCCACAAACTGAAAAAAACAAACAAAACCCCTTAACTCCCACATGCTATGTATTTAATCTAAGGGATGATTCAACTGGTCCTTCTTGCACCTTTTCCCCGCTTTTGGCAGGAGAGAATGTGTCAGCCTCACCTGATCCACACGGACAAGGCTCCTCACTGGGAAGGGGGCTCTGGGATCCCAAAAAGAAAATGGGCTCAGGTGGGTAAAATCAACAGGGGTTAATTATAGTTGACACATTTTTAGAATTCCCTGCAATGAAAAATGAACATTCTTTTAAAAGTATAATGTTTAAAAAGTGTAATTTTAAAAATAGTAGGTATATTCACTTGGCACACCACTTGACGTATGTTCCACATGAAGCAGGCACAGTTCCAAGCACTTACATCATTAACCCCCAAGGTAGGTCTTATTCTCATTCCATTTTACATATGAGGGAACTGAGGCACAGAGAGGTAGAGTGAAGCATTCCCAAGGCTACATGGCTAGTAGGCAGTGGAGCCAGGATTCAAACCTAGCTAGTCTTTCATCTACCACTCAATGTTATCTCTCTTATAAAAATCAGAAAAGAATATAGAGACAGCTATGCATCTGGATCAAATATATCTTGATATTTTGCCACTTTTACTTAAGAGCGCTCTCTCTAAAACATAAAACTGGGGCACCTGGATGGCTCAGTTGGTAAGCATTGGACTCTTGATCTTAGGGTTGTGAGTTCAAGCCCCCTAGGAGCTCCACCAGCGTGGAGCCCACTTAATAGGGGCACCTGGGTGGCTCAGTCATTAAGCGTCTGCCTTTGGCTCAGGTCATGATCCCTGGGTCCTGGGATTGAGCCCCGCTTCGGGCTCCCTGCTTGGCGGGAGGCCTGCTTCTCCCTCTCCCCCTCCCCCTGCTTGAGTTCCTTCTCTCGCTGTGTCTCTCTCTGTCAAATAAATAAATAAAATCTTTAAAGAAAGGATATATCAATTATTCTGTTTCTAAATTACATATAAATATATCCTAGTTTACAAATTCTTTTGCAACTTGCTTTTTAACTTAACACTGTGTATTTTTTTAAAGTATACAAGTTGATACATGTAACTCAGATTTATTCATTTTAGCTGTTGTTTATTATTTCATTGTATGAATGAGAGTTTATCTGCTCCACTGCCAAGGGAGAGTTAGAATAATTCTGCCAATTTTTATTAATCTACTATTTTAATTTCTATAATTTCACAGTGCATCTTGTCATCTGGATGTAATGCAAGTCCCCCTGAAAATATGTCTGCTGTTTTTAGGCCTGTACTCTTCCATCGGAATTTTAGGGTTTTTTCTCAGATTACATGACAATCCTGGCTATGGGTTTGAGTTTGATTGGAGTTATATTGAATGTGTAGGTTAATTTGTGATGACTTGACATTTTAAGAGGGTTAAGTATTCCCACTTAGGGACATGGCAAAACTTTGCAGTTATTTAGGATTCCTTTAAACTTCAATAAAGATTTTAAATTGTATCAATAAAGATCTTGCACATCTTTTTGTTGGATTTATTTAGAGTTATCTAACTTAGTTGGCTCTGTAAATGGCATCACTTTTCTTTAATAACATTTTCAAACTGTTTGTTGCTACTCTGTGGGGATGCAATGGATTTGTGTATTACACTTAAATCAACCTTGCTAGACTCTTATTAGTTACAATAGTGTCTTGGATTTTCTGTGTAGATAATCATATCTATGAATAATTATCTTTTGCTTTTCCCTTCCAATCTTTATACATATTTTTTTCTTGTCATCTTCTTACTACATTGGCTGGATCTGTCAAGATAATTTTGAATAAGAGCAATGATGTTGAGCACCAGTCTTCTTAAGTCCTTTAAAATATTATTCTAATATTTCACCATAAAATATGGTGTTTGCTGTACCTTTTTATAGCTGTGTTTTATAAAGGTAAGCAAGTTTCCTATTCTGAGTGCCTAACAAGGATTTTTTTTTACTTTACCTAACTTACCACTTTTAAATTTAATAACTGGATTTAAAAAAAATTTTTTTAATCGCCTTGAGATTTTTTTTTTTCTCACCCTTTGCTTATTTCCTACCAACCAGATCACAGACTCTTGAGGCAGCTGATAACCATAGTAAACATATATCATTTGGAATCAGTTTGTAGAAAAACTCCTTTTCTCTTGCATCTTTAAGAGAATCATACTGTTTTTCTCCTTTAACCCACTGATTTGGTGAATGTCATTAATATGTTTCCTTGCTGATGAATGGATAAAGAGGATGTGGTGTATATATACACAATGGAATATTATGCAGACATCAAAAAAATGAAATCTTGCCATTTGAAATGACGTGGATAGAACTAGAGGGCATTATGCTGAGGGAAATAAGTCAATCAGAGAAAGACAGGTATCATATGATCTCACTGATAAGAGGAATTTGAGAAACAAGACAGAGGATCATGGAGGAAGGGAGGGAAAAATGAAACAAGATGAAACCAGAGAGGGAGACAAACCATAAGAGACTCTTAATCTCAGGAAACAAACTGAGGGTTGCTGGAGTGGAGGAGGGTGTGAGGGATGGGGTAGCTGGGTGATGGACCCTGGGGAAGGTATATGTTATGGTGAGCACTGTGAATTGTATAAGACTGATGAATTACAGGGGCGCCTGGGTGGCTCAGTTGGTTAAGCAACTGCCTTCGGCTCAGATCATAATCCTGGAGTCCCAGGATCGAGCCCCACATCGGTCTCCCTGCTCAGCAGGGAGTCTGCTTCTCCCTCTGACCCTCCCCCCTCTCGTGTTCTCTCTCATTCTCTCTCTCTCTCTCAAATAAATAAATAAAATCTTAAAAAAAAAGACTGATGAATCACAGATCTGTACCCTTGAAACAAATAATACATTATATGTTAATAAAAATATGCTTTCCTTGCATTTCTAGGACAAATTCTATTTGATCTAGAGTAAATGTAGTCATCCTTAACTACTTTGTCTTTCATAATCCACATCCAATACATTAAATCCATTTGCAGACCCACTCAAATGGTGCTTCCTTCAAAATATATTCTTAATCTAACCACTTCTAATTATCTCTGTCATTGGAATTAAAGTCATCATCATTTGTTGCCTGGATTGAATCATTAATCCATTCCCCTTGTCTCTGCCTCCACACTTGCCTCTCTGTAGTTGATTTTCAAAAACTGCAACTGTAATGATCCTTTTGAAATGTAAGTCAGATTATGCTCCTCCTCTGCCCAGCACTTCAGAAGACTTCCCATCTTCCTTAGCATGAACACTACAGTCCTTTCAATGGCCCACATCTCCTACTACTCTCCCTTGCTCCTATTTCCTCCAAATCAGCCCCATTGGCCTCCGTGCTGTTCTTTGAACATACCAGGTGCACTCCCACTTCAGGGCCTTTGCACTAACTGATTCCTCTGTCGCTGCCTGGGAAATTCCCTCCCACAAATGTGTACATATATCTCTATATCTACATATGTACTAATATATAGATACATACTAACATACTATGCAAATAAGCTACACATCTATATTCATATATACTAACATATACATATATACTAATAGATGTCTACATTTGTACTGTCTACACATAGATGTCTACATATAGGTCTGCCTATTTTTTTAAGATTTTTTAAATTTATTTGACAGAGAGAGAGAGAGAGAAAGAGAGAGCATAAGCAGGGAGTGGGGGGCAGCAGGCAGAGGGAGAGAGAGAAGCAGGCTCCCCACTGAGCAGGGAGCCCAACGCAGGGCTCCATCCTAGAACCCAGGGATCATGTCCTGAGCTGAAGGCAGATGCTTAATTGACTGAGCCACCCAGGTACCCCTAGGTCTGCCTATATGCATATGTTTACATATATCCTCTCAGCTCTCAGATAACCCTCAGTTGCCCAGATAACACCTTCTGAGTGAGAGGTTTCTGATACTATGGAAAACTGCAGTCATGCCCTTTATTCCCATACTTCCTTCCTTCCTTTTTCTCTACAGCAGTAATCGCCATCTGACATACTATGTATTTGCTTATTTGTTTGTTGTGTTTCTCCCCCATTAGAATATTAGCTTCATGGTGGCAGAGATGTTTGCCTGTTTTGTTCCCTGTTATATCCCCAAGGGCTTATAACAGTGCCTGAACACCCCAGTCACTCAGTAAATATTAAATGAATGGGCTATTGTTTTATTCATTGTTTCCCTCAAAATCTGCCTCCATCTCCCCTGCCATGGTTGGATTCACTTTATCAATATTTTACCTAGGATTTGGGGAGCTATGTTTCTTACAGTTATTAATGCCTCTTCACCATATCTCCTTCAAAATAGAGTTTTAGTATTTTACTTACTTTTGTTAAATCATTAAATGTAAAGAAATGCATGATGTTATTTTAATTTGCATTATTTACTTACTAAAATTGTGAATATTTTCTTGGTATACTCTATATTTCTTCCTGTAATTACCTGTTAGTTAATATCCTTAAAAATGAGTTAATACATGAAAACTGCTTTGATGATATTGGCATATAGTTAGTTCTGAATAAATGTTACTTGTTCTCCTTGTTATTACTGTTAAAATATTTTATTCTTATTACTATAATTATCCCTGGACCTAGAGAGGCTGGATTTAGCCCATGGATTTTTACCAAATTTCCTCTTTCTCTATTTATTTTTAATATACTTTATTTTTTTAAGAGCAGTTTTAAGTTCACAGTAAAATTGAGCAGAAGGTACAGGGATTTCCTATATACCCCCTGCCCCCACACATGCATAGCCTTCCCCATTATCAACATCCCTCACTAGAGTGGTACATTCGTTACAATTGGCAAACCTACATTGATGCATCATTTTCAGGCAAAGTCCATAGTTTACATTAGGGTCCATTCTTGGTGTTGTACATTCAATGAGTTTGAACAAATTTACAATGATATATATCCACCATTATAGTATCATACAGAGTAGTTTTACTGCCCTAAAAATCCTCTGTGTTCTGCCTATTCATTCCTCTCTTCTCCCTAACCACGGGCAACCAGAGATTTTTTTATTGTCTCCACAGTTTTGCCTTTTCCAGAAGGTCTTATAGTTGGAATCATACAGGATGTAGCCTTTTCAAATTGGTTTCCTTTACTTAGTAATTAATACACATTTAAGTTTCCACCATGTATTTTCATGGCTTGATAGCTCATTTCTTTTTAACACTGAATAATTATTCCATTGTCTGATGCACCACAGTTTATCTATTCACCTGCTGAAGGACATCTTGGTTGCTTCTAAGTTTTTACATTTGTGAATATAGTGTACATCCATGTACACATTTTTGTGTGGACATAAGTTTTCATTTCCTTTGGGTAGGCACTAAGGAACATGAGTGCTGGATCCAGTAGTGAATATGTTTAGTTTTGTAAGAAACCGCCAAATTATCTTCCAAAGTGGCTGTCCTAATTTGCACTTCCACCTGCAATGAATGAGAGTTCCTGTTGCTCCACATTTTCATCAGCATTAGCTGTTGTCAGTGTTCTGGATTTTGGTCATTCTCATATGTGTCTCATTTTAATTTACATTTCCCTGATGACATATGATATGGAGCATCTCTTCATTTCATGTGCTTATATGCCATTTATATATCTTCTTTGGGGAGAGTCTGTTAAGGTCTTTGCCCATTTTTTAGTAATTTCTTATTGTTGAGTTTAGGAGTTATTTGTATATTTTAGATAAGTCCTTTAGCACATGTGTCTTTTGTAAATATTTTCATACTTAACAGCAATCTCTTCATCAACTTTTCAAATCCCAACCCTTCTCACCTTTAATAGAATATTGTTTTGGCAAATCTCACCTTTCCCACTTTAGATTTCCCTCTCTACTGGGTTTTTCCCCAACAGCATGCAAAATGCCATTAATATCTGCCAATTAAAAAAAAAACTCAACAACAAAACACTCTTGATCATACTTTGGTCTACTGAACTCTCACTTTCTACAGTAAACTTTTTTTTTTTGAGATTTTATTTATTTGAGAGAATGAATGAGCTAGAGAGAGAGAGCAGAAGGAGGGGGAGAGGCAGAGGGAGAGAGAGAAGCAGACTCCCTTGCGGAGCAGAGAGCCCGATGCAGGACTCAATCCCAGGACCCTGGGATCATGACCTGAGCCGAAGGCAGATGCTTAACCAACAGCCACCCAGGCGCCCTCTGCAGTAAATTTTTTTAAAAAATTGTCTAAACTTGTCTCCTCTCACCTTCTTTTTTCCAAATCTCTTTTGTAGTAACGGATTTTTTTCAAATGGTATAGAGACTATGGAACAAAAATTAAAATAATAAAAAATTTTTTTAGCTTTTTTTATTATGTTATGTTAATCACCATACATTACATCATTAGTTTTTGAGTAAGTTCCATGATTCATTGTTTGCATTTAACACCCAGTGCTCCATGCAGAACATGCCCTCTTTAATACCCATCACCAGGCTAACCCATCCCCCACCCCCTCCCCTCTAGAACTCTCAGTTTGTTTTTCAGAGTCCATAGTCTCTCATGGTTCGTCTCCCCCTCTGATTTCCCCCCCTTCATTCTTCCCCTCCTGCTATCTTCTTTTTTTTTTTAACATAGAATGTATTATTTGCTTCAAAGGTACAGATCTGTGATTCAACAGTCTTGCACAATTCACAGAGCTCACCATAGCACATACCCTCCCCAATGTCTATCACCCAGCCACCCCATCCCTCCAACCCCCACCACTCCAGCAACCCTCAGTTTGTTTCCTGAGATTAAGAATTCCTCATATCAGTGAGGTCATATGATACATGTCATTCTCTGATTGACTTATTTTGCTCAGCATAATACCCTCCAGTTCTATCCACGTCGTTGCAAATGGCAAGATTTCATTCTTTTTGATGGTTGCGTAATATTCCATTGTATACATATACCACCTCTTCTTTATCCATTCATCTGTCGATGGACATCTTGGCTCTTTCCACAGTTTGGCTATTGTGGACATTGCTGCTATAAACATCGGGGTGCACGTACCCCTTCAGATCCCTACATTTGTATCTTTGGGGTAAATACCTGGTAGTGCAATTGCTGGATTGTATGGTAGCTCTATTTTCAACTTTTTGAAGAACCTCCATACTGTTTCCCAGAGTGGCTGCACCAGCTTGCATTCCCACCAACAGTGTAGGAGGGTTCCCCTTTCTCCACATCCCTGCCAACATCTGTCATTTCCTGACTTGTTAATTTTAGCCATTCTGACTGGTGTGAGGTGGTATCTCATTGAGGTTTTGATTTGGATTTCCCTGATGCCGAGCGATGTTGAGCACTTTTTCATGTGTCTGTTGGCCATTTGGATGTCTTCTTTGGAAAAATGTCTGTTCATGACTTCTGCCCATTTCTTGATTGGATCATTTGTTCTTTGGGTGCTGAGTTTAAGAAGTTCTTTATAGATTTTGGATACTAGCCTTTTATCTGATAAGTCATTTGCAAATATTTTCTCCCATTCTGTCAGTTGTCTTTTGGTTTTGTTGAGTGTTTCCTTTGCTGTGCAAAAGCTTTTTATCTTGATGAGGTCCCAATAGTTCACTTTTGCCCTTGCTTCCCTCGCCTTCGGCAATGTTTCTAGGAAGAAGTTGCTGCGGTTGAGGTCGAAGAGGTTGCTGCCTGTGTTCTCCTTTAGGATATTGATGGACTCCTGTCTCACATTTAGGTCTTTCAACCATTTGGGTCCTTTTTTGTGTATGGTGTAAGGAAATGGTCCAGTTTCATTCTTCTGCATGTGGCTGTCCAATTTTCCCAACACCATTTGTTGAAGAGACTGTCTTTTTGCCATTGGACATTCTTTCCTGCTTTGTCGAAGATTAGTTGACCATAGAGTTGAGGGTCCATTTCTGGGCTCTCGATTCTGTTCCATTGATCTATATGTCTGTTTTTGTACCAGTACCATACTATCTTGATGATGACAGCTTTGTAATAGAGCTAGAAGTCCGGAACTGTGATGCTGGCTTTGCTTTTCTTTTTCAACATTCCTCTGGCTATTCGAGGTCTCTTCTGGTTCCATACAAATTTTAGGATTATTTGTTCCATTTCTTTGAAAAAAGTGGATGGTATTTTGATGGGGATTGCATTGAATGTATAGATTGCTCTAGGTAGCATTGACATCTTCACAATATTTGTTCTTCCAATCCATGAGCATGGAACGTTTTTCCATTTCTTTGTGTCTTCCTCAATTTCTTTCATGAGTATTTTATAGTTTTCTGAGTACAGATCCTTTGCCTCTTTGGTTAGATTTATTCCTAGCTATCTTATGGTTTTGGGTGCAATTGTAAATGGGATCGACTCCTTAATTTGTCTCTCTTCTGTCTTGTTGTTGGTGTATAGGAATGCCACTGATTTCTGTGCATTGATTTTATATCCTGCCACTTGACTGAATTCCTGTATGAGTTCTAGCAGATTTGGGGTGGAGTCTTTTGGGTTTTCCACATAAAGTATCATATCATCTGCAAAGAGTGAGAGCTTGACTACTTCTTTGCCGATTTGGATGCCTTTGATTTCTTTTTGTTGTCTGATTGCTGTGGCTAGGACTTCTAATACTATGTTGAATAGCAGTGGTGATAATGGACATCCCTGACATGTTCCTGACCTTAGGGGGAAAGCTCTCAGTTTTTCCCCATTGAGAATGATATTTGCTGTGGGTTTTTCATAGATGGCTTTTATGATATAGGTATGTACCCTCTATGCCTATACTCTGAAGAGTTTTGATCAAGAAAGGATGCTGTACTTTGTCAAATGCTTTTTCTGCATCTATAGAGAGGATCATATGGTTCTTGTTCTTTCTTTTATTAGTGTGTTGTATCACATTGATTGATTTGTGGATATTGAACCAACCTTGCAGACCAGGGATAAATCCCACTTGGTCGTGGTGAAGAATCCTTTTAATGTACTGTTGGATCCTATTGGCTAGTATTTTGGTGAGAATTTTTGCATCCGTTTTCATCAAGGATATTGGTCTATAATTCTTTTTGATGGGGTCTTTGGTTTGGGGATCAAGGTAATGGTGGCTTCATAAAACAGGTTTGGAAGTTTTCCTTCCATTTTTATTTTTTGGAACAGAAGAATAGGTATTAATTCTTCTTTAAATGTTTGGTAGAATCCCCTGGGAAGCCATCTGGCCCTGGGCTTTTGTTTATTGGGAGATTTTTGATGACTGCTTCCATTTCCTTAGTGGTTATAGGTTTGTTCAGGTTTTCTATTTCTTCTTGTTTCAGTTTTGGTAGTCGATACATCTCTAGGAATGCATCCATTTCCTCCAGATTATCTAATTTGCTGGCATAGAGTTGCTCATAATATGTTCTTATAATTGTTTGTATTTCTTTGGTACTGGTTGTGATCTCTTGTCTTTCATTCATGATTTTGTTGATTTGGGTCATTTCTGTTTTCTTTTTGATAAGTCTGGTCAGGGGTTTATCAATCTTGTTAATTCTTTCAAAGAACCAGCTCCTAGTTTCGTTGATCTGTTCTACTGTTCTCTTGGTTTCTAGTTCATTGATTTGTGCTCTGATCTTTATTATTTCTCTTCTCTTGCTGGATTTAGGCTTTATTTGCTGTTCTCTCTCCAGCTCCTTTAGGTGTAGGGTTAGGTTGTATATTTGAGACCTTTCTTGTTTCTTGAGAAAGGCTTGTAGTGCTATATACTTTCCTCTTAGGAATACCTTTGCTGTATCCCAAAGATTTTGAACAGTTGCGTTTTCATTTTCACTTGATTCCATGAATTTTTTTAATTCTTCTTTAATTTCCTCGGTGACGCATTCATTCTTTAGTAGGATGCTCTTTAGCTTCCATGTATTTGAGTTCTTTCCGACTTTCCTCTTGTGATTGAGTTCTAGTTTCAAAGCACTGTGGTCTGAAAATATGCAGGGAATGATCCCAATCTTTTGGTACCGGTTGAGACCTGATTTGTGACCTAGGATGTGATCTATTCTGGAGAATGTTCCATGGGCACTAGAGAAGAATGTATATTCTGTTGCTTTGGGATGGAATGTTCTGAATATATCTGTTAAGTCCATTTGGTCCAGTGTGTCATTTAAAGTCTTTATTTCCTTGTTGATCTTTTGCTTAGATGATCTGTCCATTTCAGTGAGGGGGGTGTTAAAGTCCCCCACTATTATTATATTGTTGTCGATGTGTTTGTTTGCTTTTGTTATTAATCGGCTTATATAATTGGCTGCTCCCATGTTAGGGGCATAGATATTTACAATTGTTAGATCTTCTTGTTGGATAGACCCTTTAAGTAGGATATAGTGTCCCTCCTCATCTCTTATTACAGTCTTTGGTTAAAATCTAATTTGTCTGATATAAGGATTGCCATCCCAGCTTTCTTTTGGTGTCCATTGGCATGGTAAATGGTTTTCCACCCCCTCACTTTCAATCTGGGGGTGTCTTTGGGTCTAAAATGAGTCTCTTGCAGACAGCATATCGATGGGTCTTGTTTTTTATCCAATCTGATAGCCTGTGTCTTTTGATTGGGGCATTTAGCCCATTCACATTCAGGGTAACTATTGAAAGATATGAATTTAGTGCCACTGTATTGCCTGTAAGGTGACTGTGACTGTATATTGTCTGTGTTCCTTTCTGGTCTATGTTGTTTTTAGGCTCTCTCTTTGCTTAGAGGACCCCTTTCAATATTTCTTGGAGGGCTGGTTTCGTGTTTGCAAATTCCTTTAGTTTTTGTTTGTCCTGGAAGCTTTTTACCTCTCTTTCTATTTTCAATGACAGCCTAGCTGGATATAGTATTCTTGGCTGCATATTTTTCTCGTTTAGTGCTCTGAAGGTATCATGCCAGCCCTTTCTGGCCTGCCAGGTCTCTGTGGATAGGTCTGTTGCCAATCTAATGTTTCTACCATTGTAGGTTACATATCTCTTCTCCCGAGCTGCTTTCAGGATTTTCTCTTTGTCTCTGAGACTCGTAAGTTTTACTATTAGATGTCGGGGTGTTGACCTATTTTTATTGGTTTTGAGAGGGGTTCTCTGTGCCTCCTGGATTTTGATGCCTGTTTCCTTTCCCAATTAGAGTTCTCTGCTATAATTTGCTCCAATATACCTTCTGCCCCCCTCTCTCTTTCTTCTTCTTCTGGGATCCCAATTATTCTAATGTTGTTTCATCTTATGGTATCACTTATTTCTCGAATTCTGCCCTCGTGATCCAATAGTTGTTTATCTCTCTTTTTCTCAGCTTCTTTATTTTCCATCATTTGGTCTTCTATATTGCTAATTCTCTCTTCTGCCTCATTTATCCTAGCAGTTAGAGCCCACATTTTTTATTGCACCTCATTAAGAGCCTTTTTGATTTCAACTTGGCTAGATTTTAGTTCTTTTATTTCTCCAGAAAGGATTTCTCTAATAACGTCCATGTTTTATTCAAGCCCAGCTAATATCTTTAAAATCATCATTCTGAACTCTAGTTCCGACATCGCACTAATGTCCTTATTGAGTAGGTCCCTGGCAGTCGGTACTGCCTCTTGTTCTTTTTGTTGAGGTGATTTTTTCCATCTTGTCATTGCTAACAGGGTACCAACGTCCCCAGAAAATATACTCTAAACAAATCAGAAAAGACCTGAAACCAGGGGAAAAGAAAGGGAAAGAAAGAAAAAAGAAAAAAAAAAAGACAAAGAAAAAGATAAAAACAAACAAAAACAGAACAAAATAAAACAAAACAAAACAGAATATGATCAAATATGATCAGGCTGGTGCATAGATCAGTGCCACACACTAGATTTTGGGTGTATTTTGGTCTGTTAGAAGAAAGAGGCTCCCAAAATTTTAAAGAAAGAAAAACTTATATATGTACAAAAATAAGGGTTAATACAATGAAGGATGGAATATGACTGTAAAGATGAAAATTATAAAAGATTTTATAAAAGGAATTGACAAGATAATTTGTTTGAAAAAAGAAAGAAGAGGATTTAAAAAAGAAAAAGAAAAAAAAGGGAGAGAATGTGATCAGGCAGGAGACCAGAACAAAGCCATACGCTAGAGATTTAGGGTATATTTTGATCTGTTAGAAGAAACTGTATCTCAAAATTTTAAAGAGAGAACACCATATATATATATATATATATATATATATATATATATATGCCAAAAATAAGGGTAACTACTATGAAGGGATAGAATATGACTCTAAAAATGAAAAATAAAAATGTTTTTTTAAAAAAGGGATTGATAAGATGTTGGTTGAAAAAGGGAAAAAGAAAAATTTAAAAAAAAAGACAGTTAAAAAAATTAACTTTGAAAGACTAAACAATCATGGTAAAAAAGCCCTGAATTCTATGTGCGGTATTCCCCTAGCGCTGGAGTTCTGCCATTCTCATTGATTGGTAAACTTGGTCTTGGCTGGCTATTCTTGCTGATCTTCTGGGGGAGGGGCCTGTTGCCATGGTTCCCAAATGTCTTTGCCGGAGGCGGAATTGCCCCACCTTGCGGGTCTGGGCTAAGTAATCTGCTCAGGTTTGCTCTCAGGAGCTTTTGTTCCCTGCAAGCTTTCCATTGGCCTTTGGAGGACGAGAGTGAAAATGACGGCCTCTCAATCTCTGCCCTGGAGGAGCCAAGAACCCGGGGCCCACTCTTCAGTGAGCCCCCAGAGAAAAGCAGTCAGTCACTCCCGTGTCCCCGGTCTCCTGCCGCACTCCGTGCTCACCCGGCCTGTGACCGAGTGTTTCTAACTCTGGCACCAACTTGGTGTGGAGTCTCCAAACCCAGCAGATCCCTGCGGTGCGCTCCCGCGCTGCTCCTCCCGGGGGAGGGGAGTCTCCCCGGATCTGCTGCTTGTTGGGTCCCTGCTGGAGGAGCAGTGGCCCGACTGGGCCGCGGATCACAGTTTATGGCAACCCCCAGCTGAGAGCCCACGTCTCGGCTCCGTCTCTGCAGCCGGCTTCCCCGCTCTGATACCTGGGAGCTCAGCCGTACTCAGGCACCCCCAGTCTTTCTGTGGCCCCGAGGGTCCTGAGACCACACTGTCCCGCGAGGTTTCCACCCCCCGCTTAACCACTGGAGCGACGTCCCTCCGCGGAGCCGACTTCCAGAAGTTCCGATTTTGTGCTCAGTGTCTCTATCACTTGCCAGAAGCGGCCTACGGAGGCCCCCTCCCCCGCCGTCTATCCTCCCAAATATCGCCTTGGATTCACTCTTCCGCTCGCCCTACCTTCCAGAAAGTGGTAGCTTTTCTGTTCAGAAAGTTGTTGCTATTCTTTTCTTTGATCTCCTGTTGAGTTCATAGGTGTTCAGAATGGTTTGATCCCTATCCAGCTGAATTCCTGGGACCAGACGAAATCCAGGTCTCCTACTCCTCCACCATCTTGCTCCGCACCCCCCAAATAATAAAAATGTAATAGAAAGTTCAAAATATGTGGGGAAATAGTGAAATAAGATTGACAAAATACTGATAATTGTTGAAGCTGTGTAACAAGTCCCTGCAGGCTTATTATACTATTCTTTTTATTTTTATATATGTTTGAAAATTTTCCATAATAACATATTAAAGAATTATGCATTAAAGTTTTTCTCCCATGTTTGCCCCATCTAACTCATTTCCCCTGTCCTCTACCAGTTGACCACTTTTTGGTTTCCTGTGTTTCTTCCAGTGCAGGTACAAGTGAAAAGTGAATGCATATTCTTTACCTTCTTTTGTTTCACACAAGGTTGCACACCTCATACATGCTTCTGCAATTTGTGTAGACTTGTGTGTATGTGGATTTCTAGTATCTTCCTAAATCTGCCCCCTACCCTACCTACTACCAACCAGTTTCATTTTCTGGTCTGAGTGATACACTTACTTCACAATTAATGTGCTGGGTAGTGGAGATAAACATTTTGAGACTGGTCAAGTAATAAAAAATACACTTTTGAAACATTCAGTGGCTCATAGTCCCCACTTTCCAGCATATGAAAGATCAGGTCAGAAGGCACAAGTCCCCATCTTGAAACCAATGGTACCATCTATTGAACTGATTGCTCTTGGTTAGCTATACTAAGAAGCCTGATCCTTAGTATACCTGCCTAGGGATTCATTCCTTCCTTTTTTCCTCCTCGTTCTCAGAGTCTTCCTTTCCTGTGCCCTGCTGGATTGTGTGAGATCTTTTTACTGGCTCAAGTTCCCTTATGGAAATGTGCTTCCTATGTTCCCAACCAGCTTGTCCAATGCTTCAGGGCAGGTTCCAGCCTGTCTGTGGCTCCCTGCTATACTTTTCCACTGCTCAGCACTCTCGTACTCCTTCTAGACAGAGTCCTGTTCTTATATTACCCATGTGGTCTTTAAGAATTCTACTCCTCACTGCAGATTGACTATGTGGAAGAGACGTGAAGACCCTGATACTCAGGAGCTGGACTTATGTTCAGCCAGGCCTTGGCACTCCCCTGTTGAACATAAATAATTTCACAGAACAACAATATCAGACAAGGCCACTCTGTGACCAGGATGGATCAAGACAGAAACAAGACCATGCTGTAATCATGTCTGTACACAAAAACACGAACATTACCCAAACGACAAAAGTGACCAACCAAACATGTCTTGGCTAATAGGAGTGACGGTTGATTCTTTATCAGCTGTGGCTTTAGCTTTCTTCTAGTCTTGCTCCTTCTAGATAAGATTCATTAAGATACCTGATTACAGAATAGGTCCTGCTTTCTGACAGCCTGCAGTCCAGAGCAAACTCCCAGTTCCTTAAACTGTCCCTAAAATCACCTAACAAGAGCCCAAAACCTATAGTAGTTCTTTTCAAACAACCATGGTTACTGACACACACAGCACGGTACGCTGTCTCCCTCACCCTTGCTGGGAGCAATAAACTCAACTGTTCTGCTTCAGGGACATTCCTACTAGTCTTTGGCTGGAGAGCATTAATGTCAGCAACCATGATTCAACATCAGTGGTCTTCAAGATCCCTCCGAGGATCGAGCAAAAGTGGTAGGCATTTTGTGAAGACCTAAACTGCACTGTGTTCCCTACAGGTGATCTCTGGCTCCTGTAGGGCTCAGAGGTGAGCTCCAGTGAGGTTGTTTCCATGGTTGGCTATTGTGGATAATGATGCAGTGAGCATGGGTGTGCATATATCTCTTTGAGATAGTGTTTTCCTTTGGATATATAACCAATATGATAAACGTATTTTTAATTTTTTTGAGGAAACTCCATACTATTTTCCATAGTGGCTACACCAATTAACCTTCCCACCAACAGTGCACAAGGGTCCCCTTTTCTTCACAGCCTTACCAACACTTGTTGTCTCTTATCTTTTTGGTAATAGCCATTTTAACAGGTGTTAGGTTATATTTCATTGTGGTTTTGACTTGCATTTCCCTAACATAATTGAGCATCTTTTCCCATACTTGTTGACCATGTATATGTTTTCTTTGGGAAAATGTCTACTTAAGTCCCTTGCCCATTTTTAAAAATGGGATTATTTGTTTGTTTGTTTTTTCCATTGACTTATATGAGTTCATTATATATTTTGGATATTAACACATTATCAGATGGTTTGAAAATATTTTCTACAACTCTGTAGGTTGCCTTTTTATTTTGCTGATTTTTTTTCTGTGTAGAAGCTTTTTAGTTTGATGTAGTCCCACTTATTTATTTTTGCTTTTGTTGTTTGTGCTTTTGGTGTCATATCCAAAAGTCTTTGCCAAAAGCAATGTTAAGGAGTTTGTTCTCTATGTTTACTTCTAGGAATTTGACAGTTTCAGGTCTTATATAAATCTTAAACCCATTTTGAGTTATTTCTGTGAGTACTATAAAATAAGGGTCCAACTTCATTCTTCTGAATGTAGTTATCCAGTTTTCCTGGTGCCATTTACTGAGGAGACTATCCTTTCCCCATTGAGTCCTTTTGGCTCCCTTGTCATCTATTAATTGATCAAACTATTTCCATTTTGAAAGATCAAAAAGGCAGTGCAGGCTGAAAATACAGAGGAAAAATATGAAAAACTGGCCCTGGGACGGCTTCTGAATGTGAAAAGGACCTTACATCCTATGCAGCATTCCATGGTTGACAATAGCAAAGTATGTACTTAGAGAAAATATAGCCATCTAAGCTCCAGTGAAAGAGACTGGTTTGGCTAACTAACTCATTATGGAGGTGTCCTCAGTGAATTTATGTTCTGGAGAAAGAGATAATTAAGTGGATCATATAAATTCATAAATAATATATCATCTTCTATTTTAGAAACTGCATGTTCAGCCAAGCATTTCTAATCTAAATTCAACATTAAAAAGTGTTTGCATAGGGGTGCCTGGGTGACTTAGTTGGTTAAGCATCCCACTCTTGATTTCGACTCTGGTCATGATCTCAGGGTTGTGAAGTCGAGCCTGTATCGGGGTCCCCACTGAGTGTGGAGCCTGCTTAGGATTCTCTCCCCCTCCTTCCCCCTCTGCCCCATCCCCCCTCCCTCTCGAAACTCTCTGTAAAAAAAAAGTGCACACTTGAGGTTGGAGAGTTAAACTTTGTTATCGCTCACATGTAGAACTTAAATATGAAGTGGGGGTGGGATTTACTTCTTTTCAAAAAAATTACAATACAGGGGCACCTGGCTGGCTCAGTCAGTACAGCACGCAACTCTTGATCTCTGGGGTCATGAGTTCAAGCCCTATGTTGGGCACAGAGCTTATTTTAAAAAAATTACAACTCAATGAAACTGCATATACAGTGTGTGTGGAAGATGTGTGTGTGTATTTACAGACCATTGATTTAAAGTTTTTATTCTTTCTTTCCTCCTTTTTTTTTTTGACTCATTTATCAGCTAGTTTACACAGGGCTAGTTTGCCAAAGAGCTGATTTCTATATGTTGCATAAACTATACTATTTGTACATTAAAAAAACCAATTTAAACTCCTAGATGATTCATTATTTTCTTTGTTAGTTCTTTCAATCATATACAATCTTCTAGAATGATAAAAAGATTGAGGTTCTACTCACAATTAGCTTCAGCTGTCAGGAATAATGAAATATCTTCCTTATTGCCATGAAGGGTGTGAACCAAACACAGGACAACTATGCCAAGTTAGGCTGCTGATTTCCCTCATTTAGATGCTATGGTGCATCCCAGCTCTGAAGATGAAAACTGCATTCTGGGATGGAGAAAGGCACAAATTTTCTGGCTTCTCTGAGGTCTTCCAGCAAGAGTTATTTTGCTTGAAGTTTTGTTTCCAAAACATGTAGACATCAATTCTCAAATATAAAATTCTAAGCACAGAAGTCATAAATTATAAGGGATTTTTGAGGCAATCATTCTTCATAACCATCTGTCTTTCTTTCCCTCTACTAGCATGGATAATTTGGAGTTAACTGTAGAGCTGATACTTAGGAAGTAAATCCCACATGATTTTCAGGTTAAAGGTGAGGAAAAAAGGAGAAAGGGAAGTTCCTGTACTTTGATGAAACATTTTATTCCATCTGCAGAAGTAACTGTAACTCACACACATGACTCACATTGAAACAGGGGACTAACATAAAAAGTGTCTCACGTGCTGGCAAACAGTGTGAGATGTCAGGCGGTTATCTCATTGAGCTGATGCAATCCTGGAATTTCCTGAATTGAAATGCAATTTAGAACCAGAGGAAGAGGTTTTGGCTGTTTGGACTTTAGCAGATTTTGTGTGTGTGTGTGTGTGTGTGTGTGTTTTTAAGCATTCGTCTGTTTTCTTACATATGAAGTGATAATTGCTAACAGTTACACTGTGTCAGACACTCATCTAAATGTTTTACTCTTTTCACCTTCACCACACTGTTATGAGGTAGGCTTCCCATTTTACAGATTAAGGCAACTGAGATTCAAAAATCCTTTGTAATTGCTTTAGGTCACACAAAAGAAAATGTACGACTCCTCTTTTCAAGACCTCTGTTTGAGCATCTTTGCCTTCAGTGCTCAGGTTGTGTTTAAGTCTTCCAGGAAGCCCCAGGAAAAACCATGCTCACCGTGAGCTGTGACAAGCATGATATTGCCACCTCAGTAAGCCCAGTGCCATGGTTATCCAGTTTTAACCTCGAAATCGGAGTCTTCCTTTAAATATATTAGAATTTTTTTCTTCTAGCAAATGATTGTTTTGGACTGCTTTTAGTACTTTAAGACTGTCTTTAGTGTTTTACCAGAAAAGGGTCACCATCTAAGACCCACCCACATTTTTAGGATTTAAAGAGTAGGATTTACTCATTTATTATTTGGGGTTTTAAGATTATCTTCAGAAAAAAAAGGAAATGATCAATTCTTAATAATCTTTTATAGCTCATTATTTTGTTCTGGGCTTAATACCAAAATTTATATAAATAAGAGGCCAGAAAAAAAACAGACAAGGAATATGTTGGTTTGATTATTAACTTCAGGCTCCACAAAATTCAAAATCTGTATGTCTTGCACTTCATATAAGAATGGAAGAAACTTATTTTCATATAAGAATTGAAGCAAACATGCAATAAGACCATACTAATGATGGATTCCATTTGGCCTTGGATATTTTGGTTCTACCTGGTAGCTACACCAATCTAACTACATGTGCCTACTAGCAATCCACTAGGAAAGCAAGGAGCACAGAACAAGTATAGATTGATTGCTCAAACTTATTACCTGGATCTCAGGTGTCCAGGACAGGCATCTCTAACACCTCCTAGCTAGGGATAGAATTAGATACTCAGAGTTAATTCTAGACTGAATCTCTTTTACTACCTCCTTTACTCCTGAAACAGAGTTCAAGTGTTGTTCTCACATGTTCATGGACTTACTAGAATGTTTCAAAGGTTAAAGTTAAGGTTCCTTGGCCTCATCTACAGTGCAAGGTCATTGTCCTTTAGGGCCTTTGCCAAGTACTACTTCAAAGTTCCTTTCTTATCTATCAAGACTTACCTCTGTTTAAAAAATGACATGTCATTTCTACCTAATGGAGGATAGACAAAACTCCTCTATTAGAAATCTTATATTAGAATACAAATTCTGATTAAATACAAATAATGATTTCTAATCACATATATACAAAGAACCCAACACAACTAATGCTTCACTTATTGCTTATTTGAAGACAAATTCCAATCTCTCCCCATCCTGTGACATATTAAATATAATCAGTATATTTACAATTTTTTAAAAGACTTTATTTATTTAGGGGCGCCTGGGTGGCTCAGTTGGTTGGGCGACTGCCTTCGGCTCAGGTCTTGATCCTGGAGTCCCGGGATCGAGTCCCACGTCGGGCTCCCTGCTCGGCGGGGAGTCTGCTTCTCCCTCTGACCCTCTTCCCTCTTGTGCTCTCTATCTCTCATTCTCTCTCTCTCAGATAAATAAATAAAAAAATCTTTAAAAAAAATAAAATAAAAATAAAAGACTTTATTTATTTATTTGACAGAGAAAGAGAGACAGAGCACAAGCAGGGGGGGCAAGCAGGCAGAGGGAGAGGGAGAAGCAGACTCCCTGCTAAGCAGGGAGCCTGATGCGGGGCTCGATCCCAGGACCCTGGGATCATGAACTGAGCCAAAGGCAGATGCTTAACTGACTGGGACACCCAGGTGACCCAGGAGACTTACAATTTTAAGATGAGGTAGTATCTATAGATGGGGCTACTGATGGAGAGTGAGCTCATTTGCCCCAAAGAACCGTGGAAATGCTCAGGAATTAGAAGCGCCAAGTACTTCGAAAGGTAGAGGGTAAGGTGTGTGAGTGAGCGTGTGTGTGTGTGTGTGTGTGTGTGTGTGTGTGTGTGTAAGGAACAAAAGCAGGGGGTTGCTTGAAAGTCTATATAAGTAATAGTCAGATTCCCAGGTTATCATCCACACTCCATGTAGTCAGCCCCTCTCTCCCAACACTTATAGCAAAGGGGATGCTTTGGAGAAACTGGACCAGAGGCTGTGGACTTGAGGGCATCAGAAATATAGTAGAGTGAGTATGAGATGATATTTGAAGCAAGGTAAGTGATTTTCTGCATACTTAAAGGTAAAACCTCTTTCTCTTTCCGTACTGGGTTTCAGAATAACAATAACCAGTTTTATAAACACTGGCAGGAGATGGAAGCATAGACAGTCTTAGGAAAAAATGTCTGTCTTTGGAGTTACACAAAGAAAAATGTCTATGTCTTTGGAGTTACACAAGCTGGCCACTTGATTGTCCTAGAGTGAAGACTATCAACCAACAAGCACTATTAATTCATATTACTTGAAATAGATATGAAAAAAATATGTAAATATATATACATGAAATATGCGTGCATGAGTGTATCACAGTGTCACAGTCAATAATGTAAAATACTGAAAATGGATTTAACCAGAATTTTTGAAAAAACTGTATTGGAAGTTTGGATTAGGAGAGAGTGAGGGAGTATAATTCCCTTTCTACCATAATAATGGATAATTGAGATAATCTCTACAATTGAATAAATAGCAAAGTTTGCGTATTATTTGGAAATATGAAAGTAAATGTTAGAAGAAACGTAAGAATAAGAATTAAGTAGTTACATCTAAGAAGCAGAGCAAGATGAAGAGGGCAGAGGATTTTTGTTTTTGTTGTATGCCTCTAATAATTATGCAATATTTTAAAACTATGGACTAATATTACTTTGAGGAATGAGATATAATGTGCAGTTAGTAGTAAATTAGACTATTTCTTTTCAGTGGATAATTTTGAGAGTGGAACTTTAACTAAACACATTATAGGTAAAACAACCCTGTTTCTTTCCAGAAGGAAATAAATTGTCCTCTGTAAGGGTACTTCTCATACAGGAGCTAACTCTTTAATGAAAGATAAAGAGATTTCCCAGTAAGGTAATTCTGTGAAGACATTAGAACCCAGAGAAGGGAAATAGAACAAAAATATTTGCAAGTCTTTGATAAATACATTATTTCCTCATTAACTGTACAGGATGGAAAGTATTTTAAAAACACAATATCTCTTCATCAATATTAGGTTACACCTCTGACAGAAATCAAGACCAGTCATAGATACTAAATGGAGAAGATCTAAAGGCTCAGGAGACATAGGTCAGCGCTTTATTATCCGGTTTTTCAATAGAAAGGCTGATTTAAAGATCCCTTTGAAGAAAAATGGATAGTTCTTTTTAGAACCCTCTTCTCAAGGAGTAACTAAACATTATGACTGAAGTGGAGATCCAAAGAGACAGGCTGGTAAATAAAATAAGTCAAATATATTCCATTTCCTCATAAATTTACAAAAACAAATTTTAATTTAACCGATTCATGTCTTTCCCTATAAAAATGATCTCCCAGTTTAAGTAGTAGAGATCTCTCTACTATTAGATTATAAAGAGATCTTAAATAAATCAGAATAACCAGATGTGATGAGAAAATCTCTAAGTCCAGAAATTTTGATAAAGTCTTTAAACCATGATTCTGTTTAACACCATCTTTCACCAGCTTTGCAAGATATGTTAGTAAAAAAAAGGGTTTCATCGATTTTTTAAAGTAGGCTCCACACCCAGCGTAGAGCCCAATACAGGGTTTGAACTCATGATCCCAAGAACAAGACCTGAGCTGAGATCAAGACCAGATGCTTAACTGACTGAACCACCCAGGCATCCCTCAACAAATATTTTTTAAAGTCATGTCATTCCTGAAGAAATAGAAAGGATCAAAACAAAGCTATACAATCAGCAATAATTTCAAAGTATAACAATGTCTCAGCATGTCTGTAAGGTATACTGACATAGTATTTGAAGATTTTAACCTTGGATTTGTCTCTGACAATCATTCTACACTTCTCCACCGGTTAGATAATGGCATTCATTGTTCAATGAGGGCAGACACTACCTACAAAGAAATAATTCAAATAATTTAATTGAAGGGCTGAATGGATTTTTAAATTCACACGTAGCAAAAGAGTCTGAAATTGCAGCATTTTGGATTTGTATGAACCAAGCCTTTGACATAGAAATGGCTTTGTTTTGAATTCAAAGAGGGCTTGCTTCCAAAGTTTGAACCGGATTGGAGGACCAGAGTTAGGCTTTATAAAAAGTAACCACAAAGTAGAGAACAATAAACTCTATGACTCATGGGCAGTTCTTCAAGCCCCAGGCAGGAAAATCAAAGAAACTTCCTGGGCTGAGAGAGAGGAATCAGAGAAAGAGGGAAAGGAGAGCCAGAGAGCTAAAATGTCCAAAGGGGCTTGCTCCCAGCCCCTTCTGGGAGCAGTCAGACCTGCGGTGAGGGGACAGGGTGATGGAACTGAGTTCAGTAATCAGAGCAGAAGGATCCTATGCCTCACTTCCCACTTGAGACCCTACAAGGACACCCTTGCAAAGGGCCCATGCCACCATGGGTAGCCTCAGCCGAGTAGAAATGGTACTATGATATGTTTGGTAGATGAAGGGAGCCTGAGTTGTTGGTCCCCTATGACTTGGACAAGATTCATATTCCCAAGTAAAACTGGAACCCAGGGGGCACAGACCAGGTGTGCTAAATGGAGGTACACACAGGATAACGGATGGAAGAAAGGAAAGAATGTGCTATATTTAAAATTTCTTACTTGGACTCTGAATAGTTAAAAAAAAACAAACCTGAATCTATTTTCAGAGAGATAAAGACATGAAGCATTAAGCAAAATCATAAAGCAAGTGGAGCTTAGAGGATACTTGGAAAGACTTGGATTTGGGAAAAGAGACAAGATTTTATTGCTGGGCTTGAAAGAGAGCCCATTGCTAGGGACATGGAAGCTGAGAAGGCCTGGCACATGTTGGGGAAGCAGAGAGGAAACAAAGGGATGTCACACTGGTCTGGGGAGAGTGTTAGCTAAGAGGTGCCCACAGCCTTTTCTCAGTCACAAGCCAAGGGAGATACTCCCTCTAGCAGGGAGAAGAGGACTTTGGGTTGAAGAATCAGCCCACACTTTTTGTTGTTCTCATGGAAAGACAACAGCTTGCCTTATTCCTGGGAAGTGAGGGCCACCATGTATAATCCTACTTGAGGTGGGGGTCATCCATACAGACTAGGACAAACAGGATGCCCAGGGCTGTGCAATGTACATTCTGTGCTCCTCTACTTTGGGGCCCTGTCCCAAGCCTGCCTGAGGCTTGCCTCGCATTAGGGAGGTCTGTCTACATCATTGCTCAAGCTGCCTGCGAGCTGGAGGTTAGTGCGAGAATAAAGGAAAGCCACTGATAAAGGAATGTGAGGATTTTACTTAAGACCAACATCACCAAGGTACACCTAGAGGGCCTGTAGAGAAAGATACAAGACAGACTCTACACAGAAGCCTTCTGGAACTGGGCACACCTAAATGAGTGTAAACGTCTTTGTGGGGACCGTGGATAATTCACTAAGAGAAGAAATTTTGGAATTTGGAATTTTGCATGCTACTTGGAAATTGTAAATGAATTTTTTGTTTTCTTTCCAAAAATGGTAGAAGTTGCCTGAGGATTCTTCACTCATTAGAATGGCACTCACTACTTCAGGGAAAGGCCCTATTCAACCAAAACAAAGAAGTCCACTGAAGGGCTGAACGGTTGTGTGTATGTGCGTGTGTGTGTGTGTGTGTGTGCATGCGTGTACATGCATGTGTGTCTGTGTTCTCTGTGTGTGTGTGTGAGTGTGAGTGTAGAGTCCACATTGCCTGAAACCCTGCGTGTTTAGTATGTTTGAAGTTTATGGTCGTAATGACTCAGATGGAAAGAAATGTAACTTTTTTAAATTGTCAATAAAAATAGAAAGAGCCCCTCATTTCTACAAATGGTGGGAAACATTTCATTCTGTCCTTTTAAGGTAACTCAGACATCTCCAGATTAGAAGTTCATTTCTTTTGCAAAAATAACTGAAGTGTGCAGAGTATCTCACCCCTAAATATGCCACTTTGGCGTAAGGATTATTTTGAACTGAAGGTAATTAAAAAGCAGATATAAAAAAAGCTCTGCCTTCCCTCCCCCTATTTGCCTAAAAACAAGACATACATTTATAAAGGTGGCCCTCCTCCTCTCACTACCAGGAAGGACAAAAGTTAATCTCTGGAGACTTTAGACCTGATCAGCCTGGAGATGTCTCCAGAGGAATTTATATAACAAACTTTACTACCTAGCCTTTATCTACCATTAGTTTCCCATATATTTGCCCCCACAATTTGCCACCTCTGGACAATAAATGTCCTTTTCTTGTCACTTGTCTAAAACTTTTTTGTTCCTTCGCTAAGATACTATACAAAGTCAATTTCTAACCAAAGCTTTGAGTTGCTGGGGAGGGGGTCTCCCATGTATTACATGCATGATACACACGTCAATAAACTGTTTTTCTCTTGTTAATCTGTCTCTTTTTATAGAAGTCCTAGCTAAGAACTTAGAAGGGTAAAAGGAAAATTATTTTTCCTCCCCTGTATAACCAATTTAGGGTTCAAATGTAGTTGATCCAAAGTCAAACTCCATCTTTAGGCTTTTCTAAATCTTCCTACCCTTTGTCCCCAGGGCTGTGCTCTGAGTGCAGGTGGCAGGTGACACCCAGCCAGTGCTATTTTGTGGGGAGGAGTGTCTGGCCTAACTGCAGATCTGCTGGTCTTTGCGTCTTGCTGGCCAAAGGTGACACCTGCTCAGCTAAGGTGTCTTATTCTCTGCTGGGTGCACCACTGGCTACCACCTGCTTGGACCACCTGCTGTGTGGTCCTGCCGGCACATGGTTGGAAGCCTGGGGTACCTCTTTGGCTTCCCTGCTCCTGGTGGATGCCATCCTCAACGGGAGTCCAGTAATTCCCCCAGGAACACCCTCTCAGCAGTTTTGTAGCCCATATGGAGGCCTTGGCCTCTGGTTCTTGTCCAGGACACACCCAACCCCAGAAAACCCACAGAAAACCACAATCACAGATTGTTTCTGTGCCTAAACACCCTACCCCACCATTTCTACTCTATTGTCATTCCTATGTTGATGTGGGCCATTCTTTAGGGTGGCATCCTTCCAAATTTTCAGACAGAACCTAGCATAGGAGCCCCCTGCTCGAGGAATCTCAAGCTTGAGGTTCTTTATCCCCACCTCACCCCATGCACCATACTCCCTCCCCAGCCTTTTCTCCAAGCTCCCTTTCCCAAGCCAGGAAGGATTTTTATTGCCTTTTTGTGTGACAGGAAATTGCCATGACCTCATGTCCTAAACCCTACGGTTTATATTAAAAACTCTAAACTTGGCCCTCCGTGCTTTGGATCTAGAGATTTAAAGAGAATGTTTTAGAATTTAAAAATAAAACAAAGCAGAACAAAACCTTGTTCTATCTCAAATGGCTGGCCTTTGTAGTTCGTGTGCAGATCCCCGCCTGTTTGCCCTCCAGTCTTACCCTACCCTGCCCCTATCCCTTCTCTGGTCTGGGAGCCCCAGGGCTATAGGCCCTCAGGGTGGCTGGTTCTGGCTCAGTTCAGCCCCTGGGCAACAATGGCAGGAGGTAGGGCAAGGGTAGGAAGGGATAAGTCTGGCTATTTCTCTCTGCTGCAGCCGTGTCTCTAGCAGGACCTGCCTTACTCCAACTGTGGACCTAGCTCCCTGCAGGAACAGTCTCCTCTGTTACCAGTCTTGCTGATGTTCATGGCTGGGTGACTTCACCTCTCTTTGGTTTCTCACTTCCTCCATCTCCCCTGAATCCAGTTACCTATATTAATTCTCCTCTGTTGTAAATCCTTAGGGGGGTTTCTGTTTTCCTGTTTAGACCTCAACTGTACACGCAGCCTTTGAGGCTCTGAAATGGGTGTCAAGAATTAAACAATGACTCTTAGCGTTCCCGCTGTAAAAATCCTGATCCTTCTTAAGGCAATGGAGGCTAAACTGGGGGCAGAGTCATGGTCAAAGAGGTACAAAAATAAAAAACACATGCACATATTTTTTAAAGATTTTACTTATTTTATTTGAGAGAGAGTGAGAGAGATAGCGGGAGAGCAGCTCAGGGAGACCGAGAAGTGCCGGCTCAGCAGGGAGCCTGACATGAAGCTCGATCCCAGGATGCGGGGATCGTGACCTGAGCTGAAGGCAGACACTTAACTGACTGAGCCACCCTGGTGCCCCACATTCACATATTTTAAATTATCTCACCACCAAAGCCTCCAGTTATTGCATTTATTGTATTGCTACTTTGATAGACATTTTTGCTGTCCTCATATAATCATGGGGCAAGGTTCTCAGGTATTCCAATCGTCATATGATCTTTCTTGGGTCCTACACTATGACTCTTACCTCTCACAAGAGATTATACCCCTCACAACTCACTCGGCTTAATGAGGTAAGGGCACATATACTTAGTTGTAACAAAATTGATTTTATATACTAACCAAGGTGGGTGCATGAAAGTTTCAGAACACCAGTGTGTGCTGACTGGTAATGACCAGTCCAACAAAGATACTAAAATCTGCAGATCCAAATGGGCAGACACAGAGATCACACAAATCAAATATCTGTGGGGCCAGACAGGAAACATAAATGAAAAAGTAGATCCTGTGTATTAAATAAGGGAGTAGTGGAAACTAGAGAGTAGTTATGTTATTGAACAGGGAAGTGGTCTCTACCCAGCTCCAGCTGATTATCCCATGTTAAAATGGGAAACTTTTGTTATGAAATTTTACAATATTTGAAGAGAAGCCAGAAATCTACATTTCATGTGAAAATCTCATGATCTGTAAAGTAGTATTAAATAACTCAAAAAATTTTACATTGTGAAAATTTATTTATTTATTTATTTTTAAGATTTTATTTATTCTTTTGAGAGAGAGACACAGCGAGAGAGGGAACACAAGCAGGGAGTGGGAGAGGGAGAAGCAGGCTTCCCGCAGAGCAGGGTGCCCGATGCGGGGCTCAATCCCAGGACCCTGGGACCACGACCCTAGCCAAAGGCAGAGGCTCAACGACTGAGCCACCCAGTCGCCCCTACATTGTGCAAATTTAAATAAACATGCCTTGCTCTAGATAGGACCTCAAGTCACCTAGTTGGACATTATACTCTGGAGCAATATATATTCTGCATTCAAATAATGCTGTCTCAACTCAAAAATATTTGTGGATATTTTAGAATTACCTCCATACTATGGTTTATTCTTTTGAATATTCTCATTCGTGTGAAATATACATTCTTTAATGTAGGCCAAATTTTTGAAAATAGCCAAAATAATAATAATAATAACATGCATACCTTGTATAAACAGAGAAAAAGTAGGGCTAGTGAATTAGGTTTATTTTTTCTCACTTTTACTGCCCTCATACATGTTTACTTGTCATATTTTTGAGTTTTAGTAATATCTCTGGTATCTCAATGCTACCAACCCAGTTCAAGTAATGAACTCTAGTAAACCATTCCAATAACTTCCCATTTCTCTGGGCTCCCAGGCTTTCTTATATGCATCTTATTATAGAGCAGCTAACATGTACCTAGCACAACGCTAGGGACTCAAGGAAAAACCAGAAAAAATCTCTGCCCTCAAGAAATTCACATTCTAGAAATTCTAGTAGGTATGAGGGCTGTGTCTTAATCTCTTCCTCTCTGCATTTAAAATAACATAGCCCTGTATTTCAAGTTTTATCTTTGCCAAGAAAACTGTACTATTTGGTGTTCCATGAACACATTACCATGCTTTTCTGCCTCTGTGTTTATTTATGGAGCACTCTCCACACCGGCCTGCTGAAATGCTACTTGAACTTCAAAACTCAAATTTTACCTCATCCAAAAATCTTCTGCTAACTTTGAGTTATTTTTTCTTTTGAGTTTCTACAGAACGTCTTGTCTGTATTTTGACATTTACATTCTGCTTTGAAATACAGATTCTTGAGTTCTGTTCTCATCCCCACTAGATGACAAGGACACTTGAGCATCATCTGCATCTTATTTTTGATCATCTGCAGCACCTACCTAGCATTAAGCTTTGCGCAGAGTAGGCACTGGTAAGTTCTTTCTTGTATTGATGAGAAGGTGAGTTCTCCATCTAGTGGTAAAACTGAAAAATTGCATGCAACTTTTGCTTTCGGTAACACAATTATGATTAAAATACCCCCCAAAAAACCTCATTGATAATACAGATTGCTTAAGCTTTGATCTATATTGAGGAATGCACTGTGTTACTTCTCAAGCAGATATAAAGTTCTCTTAAAGAATGTTTGATCGAAACATTCAAATCAAGGGGAGCCTGGGAGGCTCAGTTGGTTAAGCATCTGCCTTTGGCTCTGGTCATGATCCCAGGGTCCTGGGATAGAGCCCCTCTTTGAGCTCCCTGCTCAGCGGGGAGTTCTCCCTCTGCCCCTCCCCCTGCTCATGCTTTCTCTCTCTCTCTCTCAAGTAAAATCTTCAAAAATTTTCAAATCAAAACAAAATCAAACATCAAAACAAAAATAATTGTCCAACAAATTTTTCTAGATGATAAAAGGTGATACAAAGAATCATATAGATCCCTTTAAATGGGTAAATTTCCTTTGTTAAGTCTAGATAAGTGTTACCATTGCTTTCTGACCCATTACGTAAGAATCTGAGTAAATTCAGATAATCTCAGACTCCTCTAGTTCAGCAAACTTGTATTTGTGGGAATTTGTGAACTAAAGGATTCTCTACAAGTTCTGACTCTTAGTACAATTCTAACTGTTAATCATTCAAGGACAGGTCCAGAAAAGTTAAGGTTACCACTCTGAAATGTAGGGTTTTGTATTTTTTTAAAGATTTTATTAATTTATCTGTGATAGCGAGAGAGCACAAGCAGGGGGAGCTGCAGGCAGAGGGAGAAGCAGGCTCCCCGCTGAGCAGGGAGCCTGATGCGGAACTCGATCCCAGGACACTGAGATCATGACCTGAGCCAAAGGCAGATGTTTAACCAATTGAGCCAACCAGGTGTCTGAAATGTAGGTTGTTAACAGAAGTTTTTACAGCAGGATTTCTAGTAGATCAGGACCTACCCAAATATCGAGAGGTTTTACTTGACAGGTTTTACCTGCTTGCTGCTTTCATACGACACTTTCTCCTTATTCTCTTTTCCCCAGGTTTAACAGGATTTCAGGAGACAATAGCTCTCATCAGCAATGGTGTCCACATGTGGTGATTTGAGACCTGAGAAAATGTTTGGTAACTCATAAAACAGTTTGGAAACACTACTTCAGCATTTGGTATCTTTATTTTAAAATGGGCTTTCTAAAAACAAAGAAAAAAGAAAGTTAAGGTCATTTTGACATTGGGGCTAAAATAAAATTACGATATAATGCTTTCATGAGATTAATTTTTATATGTCATAAATTTTATTTGTAGACATACATTCTAGTTCTGCTCTATTTAGCACTTACAATTACTAGGCAAAAATGTCTGAAATTTGACTACAATTTTTGTGGTATGGTGATAGATTAAAAAATGATTTTCAGCTCTTCTCATCAATAAGGTAAGAAGAGAAACTACTCAGTTCTCTGCTAGCTCCCCATCTCTTGAATCCGGTTTGCTATTTGACTTGCTTTGACCAAGGGAGGGGAGAGACACTGAAGATTGAGTTAGTTACCAATGGCCAATGATTTAATCAATCATGCCTACAAAGTGGAACCTTCATAATGCCTAAACTATAGGTTCAGGGGTGCCTGGGTGGCTCAGTCAGTTGAGGGTCTGCCTTTGGCACGGGTCATGATCTCAGGATCCTGGGATGGAGCCCCATATTGGGCTCTCTGCTCAGTGAAGAGTCCACTTCTCCCTCTCCCTCTATACTCTCTCTCTCAAGTAAATAAATAAAATATTTTAAAAATAAATAAAATATGGGGTGCCTGGGTGGCTCAGTTGGTTAAGCGGCTGCCTTCGGCTCAGGTCATGATCCCAGGGTCCTGGGATCGAGCCCCGCGTCGGGCTCCCTGCTCAGCAGGGAGCCTGCTTCTCCCTCTCCCTCTGCCTGCCTCTCTGCCTACTTGTGCTCTCTCTCTCTGTCAAATAAATAAATAAAATCTTTAAAAAATAAAAATAAAAAAATAAATAAAATAAACTATGAGTTAAGAGAGCCTCTAGGTTGGTGAACATGTCCATGTGCCAAGAGGGTACATACCCCAACTTCATGAGACAGAAGCTCCTGTGCTCAAGACTCTTCCAGATCTCATCCTATGTACCTCTTCCTTTGCCTGTTACTGGTACTAAACCAGTAATAGTGTGTAAGTAAAGTATTTCTTTGGGTTCTGTGAACCATTACGTAAAATGATCAAATCTGAGGAGGGGCCATAGGAACTCCCAATCTGCAGCCAACTTGGAAGGAGATATGTATATTTTGGGGACCCACTGCTTGTGACTGACATCTGAAGGTGGGGCTGCCTTCAGGTGTCAATCACAAGCAGTGGGTCCCCAAGATATACATATCTCCTTCCAAGTTGGCTGCAAATTGGGAGTTCCTATGGCCCCTCCTCAGTGGGACTGAGCCCTTAGTCTGTGGGTCTATGCTAACTCTGGGTAAGTAGTGTCAGAATTGAATTAAACTGTGGGTCACCCAGTTGACGTCCATGGAGCACTGAAGAATTGCTTGGTGTGGGAAATCTTCACACTTGGTATCAGAAGTGGTATGACTCTAGAAACTATTTTCCTTTAGCCAGGAATCTTTCAGCTCTTCATCTGGGTAGCTGAACATCTTTCCATGCGGCTTGGAGCTCTAAGAGGGCAAAAATGAAAGCTGCACAGTCTTGTAGGACCTGACACAGTGTCCCTTCTGTTGCATTTTATTTGTTAAAACAAGTCACAAAGCCAGTCCAGATTCAAGGGGAGGGGAAACAGACTCCCATGTTTCCATGTGGGGAACAGAAAAACCATCTTTAATCAGCCACAGTCTATCTTATGGCCATAAATTATTTCTCTCACAGACAAAATATGTTAATCTCCTCCCCAAATCTCCCAAAGTCTCATCCAATATGGCAGCAGCTCAGTGTTCAGAATTTCACCACCTGGATTAGGTGTGAATGTAAATGAGGTGGCTTGAGTGTGGCTTTTTTCAATCTGGAAACTTGTGAACTAAAAATTCAGGTTATCTGCCCCTTCCCGCCCCCGAACCCCATACACAATGGTAAGAGAGGGATAACAGCAATTGACACCATTCCCAGAGGAAGGAAATTGAAGGCACATGGGAGCACAGGTCCTTAACAATTCCAAAATCCAGCCATATAACATTTTGCCAGTTCCCCTGATCCAGCGACTGTTAACTTGATTAGGGCCTTCTTCTGTTCCCAGCTACTATTCTTGGCTGTTGGTTCTGTCCTCAGCTGTCTTTTTCCTTTTCCATTAGAACTGGTGCATGTTTATAGCTGAGTAATTTTTCAGTCCGCTTCTTGCACGTGAAAAGTTAGGGGCCCAGAAGCCTCTTTATTCTGAATCATCTTTGTTCCTTTAGTCTAAGTATGTACAATTCCTTTAAAAATGCTGTGGATTTTCTGTACATTAAATTATAATCTACTTCATTAGAAAAACTCACTTCCCCATTGGAGACAGGCCCTCTCTACTTTGGGCTGTGAGGTCTTAAAATAGGTCTTACAACCACACCCTCAACTTGGTCTTGACTAAGGTCACATTTTGCTGGTAGCATCCTCAGGTCATTTTTTGTTCTGAAAAACCTTGGAGGGGTGGGAGAGGCTAAGAAAAAGAGAGTTTTTTTTCCAACCCAGCGAGCCTGTGGTTGCAAATATTTTCTCTAAATTCTGCTTGAAAACTGAACTTCTCCTTTTTTTGGTTCATGTCTCCTTCCATATTTTATCTTAGGCAGTGAAAAGAAGCAAGTTAGCCCATTTGGCATTCTACCTGGAAATATCCTTAGGTCAGATCCACAAGTTCATTAAGTACATTTCCCATCTTCCATATTACTGTAGTCATGCTCCACTCCTTGTTCGATCAAAAAACACAAATCAGAGCTCCTGGATGGCTCAGTTGATTGAGTGACCGACTCTTGATTTTGGCTCAGGTTATGATCTCAGGGTCATGGGATCAAGCACCGTGTCCGGCTCCACACTCAGCAAGAAGTCTGGAGTCTGCTTGAGGATTCTCTCCCTTGTTCGCTATGCTGAACTTATACTGCGTACCTTGCTGTTTCCTGACACAGAAGTCTCTTCCTTGCTTCAGATTCTTTGTTTTGATTTTCCTCTACTTGGATCACTTTATCTCCTCTTCAAACTGCTGTTTCTTTTATATTCCTCTAGTATCAGCTGAGATGTCACACCTCCCTCCACCTAGGTGCTATTATTACTTTGTTCCTTTTCTTGCCATCTGAAATGATCTTGAGTTTTCTAAAGTGTTCATTTTTTTTCTCTCCCTACCAAAATATCAGATCTGGTGTGTGTGTGTGTGTGTGTGTGTGTGTGTGTGTGTGTGTGTGTGTGTGGCGGGGGGGTTTGTCTACTTTGTTCACAGCTGTATTCCTACCACTCCAAATAGGGTGAGCACATAGTAAGTACTTAATAAATTTTTCTGAATGTATATAAACACATGGGTGGATGAATGAATGAAGCAACTATATCTTAGTGAAAAGGAATTTATAAGTAAATATTTTTAGTTTTACATAAAGTATATAAAAATTTTAAATAGCTGTTGACTACTAAAAACCAGGAGTGATCTAAAAAAGTCTTTTTTTGAGAACTGGACTTAATATCCATTATAGCTTGCTGAAATATTTAAAACAAGTGATATGTTTGGAGTTTGCTTCAAAATAATCTGGAGAATATGGGGAAATGGGTTGGGGTACAGATGAAATTAGATTGATGGAGACTTGATATTTACTTAAGTTGGTTTAAGGGTACAAGAAATTTCATTATACAGTTCTCTTGGCTTATATATTTGTTTGAACTTTCCATGATGAAAGGTTTTAAGATTACACATAGATTATTAAGAGAGTCAAGACCATTAGAAAGATTGCAAAAATTTTCACAGCTATGAACTAATTTATTAATATATCTACTTTTTAAAACATTTTTAAACATTTTTAAACATCATCTAGAAATGTCATTGGCTAAATGATTTGTTTAGATATTGCACATACCCTGTAATAGACCTCATTTTAAGATATTCCTGGAACTTTGCATGCAGAACAGATTTCAGTAAAGCAAATAATCTCCCCATTGATTTTTTCATTCAGTTTTGAAGGAATGCTCTCCTACCTCCTGTTGACTTCCCTGTCTGCTAATTAGAGCTCAAGGCAGGAGATGGGAAGTGCAGAAGCTCATGTAGGCACTGGCATTTTGCCTTGATCTGCAGCTCAGAGCAGGTATCTGATACAACAAATTTTTCTGTTCTGTGCCTGGATTAAGAATAAGCAGGGAGAACAGGAATTTGCTCCAACAGATACCATCCTCAAGCTGACAGTCACTTTGCCTGGGTCTGATACCAGTCCAGGGAGTTGCTCAGCTGTTGGCAGAATTCAATAAATAAGAGACTTTAAATTATTATATACCTTCCATACAAGTCTTAATTTGGGGGAATATAAAAGAAATGTGTTTTTGTCTCTGGTATCAAGGAGCCTAAAGACTTAAAGAGCTCAGGAACAAGTCCATCCTTAAAGCCTTATCTGATATTTCCCACCCAGAACTAGAAGGAAACCAATATAAAGTTGAGGACTGCCATATCCTGAGCATTCATTTAAGGAAAAAGGACCACAGGGACAAAATCATCCAGCTACAGAGCCTACTCACAAATGAGCCATGGAATTGAAGACGTAGTTGTTTGGACAGAAGACCAGGTGGCTGCTTTCCAGACAGACCGGGATGTTGCTCTTCTACTCCTAAAGACCCCCAGATTTATTATCAGGCAGATGCATTCAGGAAGACCATTCTGTTGGGCATCTCTGCCTCTGGATTAGAAAGAAGGAAACAAACGTGAATTTGTTTTAATGGAAGTCTCTTTGCTAGGATTTGCCCTCACCCACAACTCACACACACCCTCATACAATGCTGTCTGATTACAAAGGAGGAAAGGTCAAGACACAGAAATGGAGGGAAGAAAGCTGGGGTCAGAGGGGCATACTGGGTGATGGTGATTTTGGCACCAAGTAACAGTGGGCTGTAAGTGTGGGTTGCTTCATCTAGTGTCACCTTCCCAGGCAGCTGCACATTCTCAGGGAGGCCCTGAATTTGTAGCGGAAAAAGCACTGGTCCAGAGGCCAAGTGGTCAGAGTATACTCTTGACTTACTAATTTCCAAACACTGCTTTCCCATCCGCACAAGCAGGGAAACTTCTAATTTCTCTGAAATATCAGGTTCTAAAGGTCCAGGAATCAATAAATAAGTGGCAAGATAAAAACTTGTAGACTACTGGAGAGGGGCAAATTTAGGAGGGGTTTGCAGTTAGGGCCTCTGGAGAACCAGGGCTTCCTCCAGGGTGGATAGCATGTCTTTGAGAAGCAGGAAGAAAGAGTTACTCACTTTGCAATTGTGTTCAAAGCCCCACACTGACCTTGGCTTTTTGGAATAAGTTAAATGAAGGTATCTACCACAGTGCTCAATGAATGTTAGTCTCCTGCTCCCTTCCTATAGGCGAAGCCCACCTTCCCTCTGTAGGACCACCTCACCAGACAAGAAAGAGAAGTACTGCTGATTTGCAAATGCAAACATAGGTCTATGTTAAGACTTTTTTAAAAAGGGGCTTATTAAAAAGTTTTAAAAATATATTTGCATAACATAATTTCACAAAGGCTATAGTAGACTCCAGTCACCAAATTAAAAATAAAAATATAAAAATATATTTTGTTATAATTCAGTTGGATTTGAGGATGTTACCACTTATAGACTCACACAATAAAATAGTAGCTGAATCAAAGATTCATTTAATGCAGATATTTGGCCTCCTACCAGAAAGACCATAAGGCTATTGTCAAATCAGTTAAATTTCTATTGCAAGCAGTAAGGGTGGCCATCTGCTATGGTTGGCAAAGAAAGGAACATATTTCAAAATGTAAACACATCCCAGTCTTCTTCCCTTACAGATCTCAAAGCAGGCATCTTGACTATAGACAATTTGGATCTAATATTAATATTCAATTAAAAGGATATCTGGGATGCCTGGGTGGTTTAGTTGGTTAAGCGCCTGCCTTCAGCTCAGGTCATGGTCCCAGAGTCCTGGGATTGGGTCCCACATCGGGCTCCCTGCTCAGCGGGAAGCCTGCTTCTCTCTCTACCCTTCCCCCCTGCTTGTGATCTCTCTCTTTCTCTCTCTCTCAGATAAATACATAAAATCTTCAAAAATAAATAAATAAATAAATAAATAAAAGGATATCCAACGTCTTTAAGTAGGCAAGAGTTATTAGATAATAAATGTTCTATTTATTTGCTTTTATGAAGGATGACAATTTCTTAACTTGATACTTTGTGCCTTCTTGAGAAACTCTATGTCAATTCAATTCAGCAAACAAAGATGGTACCACTACAAGTCATTGGGCTTCATGCTTTGAGGCATACAATGAAAGGGGCCTTTAAGGAGCCGCCGATTTAGTTGGGGGATATGGATACACACCTTTGCCCGTACAAGGCAGAATACTACCATAGAGGCCTGCATCCAGTGTCATAGGAGTCTTCTTATTTTATAGGATGGGGTGGCAAAGCCTTCCCCCTCAGACGGCAGTATAGGTGGATTCTGAAGGAAAGTATGACTTTATACAGAGAACAGTCTGAGCAAGATTTAGAGGCTTAGGGATATGTACTTTACTCAGGAAACAGCAAGTGGTTCTGTTTGGCCAGATACATTTTGTTAGATGGAGCTCAAAAAGTTGTGTGGGAACAACAGTGAGCATCTATTATGTTTTTTGCCTGGCTTTGACTCCCTTCTTCTAGAAACAGCACCCTGATTTTCCTTTAGGGTAATTAGGCCTGCCCTCTTTTCAGCTCATGCAACTTGAAGGGGTTGATTATACAGTGCTGTGAATACCATCCAAGGAGCTTGGACTTAAAGTTATATATTTTAAATCTCTTATTTAATAGAATGGAGAATCATAAAAATCTTTTTAAATGAAAAATGTTCATATACAGAAGTAAAAAAACAGAATAATGAGTCTCTATAAACTCATATCCAGCCTAAATAATTATCAAGATTTTATCATTCTTCTTCAATCCTCCTCTCTTTTACTGAAGTATTTCAAAGTAAATCCTGGACATCCTGTGTTTTCACTTCTACATATTTTAGCATGCATCTCTTTTCTTACAAACAAATGCATAATCACACCTTATGATTCCTCGGGATCGATTAATACCCAGTCCACATTAAAATTTCCCTGATTATCTTGGGGTACCTGGGTGGCTCAGTTGGTTAAGAGTAAGCTCTTGATCTCAGCTCAGGTCTTGATCTCAGGATCGTGAGTTCAGGTCCTGCGTTGTGCTCCCTGATTATCTCAAAGTTGTCTTTTTAAGCTGTTCTGTTTGAATCATGTTCTAAACAAGGTCTACACATGGCCTGTGGTTTTTAGAGCTCATAAATCTATTTTAATCCACAGAAGCTCTCCTCACCCCACTTTCTTTGTCTTTATGCTCTTGACTTGTTGAGGAAACCATGTCAGTTTTCCCTTAGAATGTTCTTGATTCTGGATTGGTCTAGTTGCTTCCCTGTGGTGTTAACTTGCTTCTGTATCTCCTGTATTTCTTATAAATGGAAATTACTTGATGTCTGCTTGTCCCACACTTATTAATAGTAATCCTAAGATTGATCATTGCATTCAGGTGGTGACAGCCTGAACTTTCCACTATAAAAGTTCTTATCTATCTACTACCTATTGGTTTCATGCATTGATGATCTTTGCCTGAATCTTCTATTTCACTAGGGGTTGTAAAGTGGTGATTTTCTAATTTTATCACTCTTTCCACACTTATTACCTGGTATTTTTCACTATAGAAATTTTTTTCTGGGTCATGTAGAGCTATTGGGTTATCCTAAATACAGTTGATATAGGAAAGGCAAATTTCCTTATATTGTCAATTTTTAACATATTAGTTGAAAAAAATTAAACTGTAAGATATAACACAGATACGGAAAACCACATAAAATAAATTAATGCTTTAATAAATTATTGTAAGCAAACACCCTTGTAACCACCACCTGGATAAGGAAATAGAACTTTGGAAGCTACCTCAGAAACTGTTAGTGTCCACTTACACTGATTCTTATGATAATCATTTCCTTGCTTTTCTTTATATTTTATCACTTAAGTGTGCATTCCTAAATACTATACTTTAGTTTCATCTGTTTTTTATTTAATATGAACTTTCATATGACTTTTTTTTTTTGGTGTAAAAAGGTGGTTTTATTAAAGCATGGGGACAGGACCTGTGGGCAGAAAGAGCTGCTGCCTCATGACTTTTTTAAAAAGCCTCTTTAAATCTACAAGTTCTCCTTCCTTCTTTTTTTTTTCCTGTAGAGTTCATTTGTTAAGGAAACGACAGATTTGTAGAGTTTCCTAGACTCTGGATTTTACTGATTGTATCCCCATGATAACAGTGTTCATAATCAATGTACTTCCTATAAATTGGTAATTGGATATACAAACTTGACTAGATTTCAATTTAATTTTTGGAGGCAAGACTACTTCATTGTGGGTTGTGTTCTTCTGTTCTGAGGCACATAATGTCTGTTTGCCTTTCTTTTTATGATGCTAATAGCCATTGATGCCTATTTTTAGATCATTTCAATTCATTAGGGATTGCAAAATGATGCTATTTCAATTTTATCACCCCTTCCTCATTTTGTTAGCTAGAATATTTTTGTATAGAGGAACTCCCTCTCATCTATTATTTGGTTATCCATTGGTACAGCTCACCTAGGAAAGGTGGAATAAATATTCAATTCTTTCCCCTTACCCAGCCTTAAAAATAGTGATTGGTTGAATACTATCTTTAAAAGGAGATCAATTAATTTTTTAGGATCATTAAAACTCATAGATTGAAACATTTAAAATACATTACACTGAAATTATTATTGTTATTGAACAGTCATCTCATCTTTGGCCAGTGGCAGCTTCTTCAAGTTGGCTCCTCAGTCCATTTGACATGGCCTCAGTAGTCTTTGATAGCTTCCTTGCTATTGTATGGGAAGATATTCCATGAGCTCATTCTGGTATTTCCAATTCACAGTCAGTACTATATTGTTATTACTTAACATCTCAGGGACCAGAAAACAATAGAATTAAACTATCACAGTTATTGTTTACATTGTCTTGCGTTATACACACAACAGTCTCAGCAAAATCATCCATTCTACCACCACCATTATTTCAAAAGTTAAAAAGTTGTTTGCATATACCCCTCCATTTTCTACCGTTGTACTTATCAGCATTTTCAGACATATATTCAATACACAGTATATTCTTTCTAACCCTCATGTGGTCTTCGTTTTACAAGTAAATAGCTATTTAAAGCTCACCACCAGTCCTTATGTTGATGTCTCTCTAGTCATTTGGATATCTGGTTTGTTCTCCAGTAGAATCTGTAGGAAACGTGCAAGGAAACAATATTGAATGCCCATACCTCCACAGTGTTTCCAACAGAGGATACTGTCACACTTAGATTTTTTGCAAACCTGAAAGGTGAGAAGTGGTAACAATCTAGTTTTTAAAAAATTTTATTTATTAACTTGGTATAGTTTTATTCTGTATTTCTCTTTTTATGAGATGGTTGAACATTTTTTTTTCATGCTTAAGAAGCATTTTTTTTTTTTTTTTCTGGGAGCTGTCTATTCATATCTTTTCCCACTTTTCTATTTGGTTGTAGGTTTCCCTCCTCCCTCTTTTGGGAGCTCTTTCCTAATATTAGAGTTATTACCCCTTTTTATGTGATATGGGTTACAAATATCTCTTCCTACAATTTTTTTGTTTGACTTTACTTATGGAATTTTGGCATGTGATTCTATGATATGTTTAAAACCTTGTAGGGTTATTCCCTCAAACACTGCTTTGTTGTTGTTGCTTTTTTTTCAGATAATTTTGGAACTATAATTATGTTCTCATTTTAAATGTATATTCAACTCGTCTAGTTCCAGAAAATAATCATTGTCATTTTTGTTGGGTTCATGTTAAATTTAATAATTAACTTAGGGAGAATTGGTATCTTTATGATATTAAGTCTTCCCATCTAAGAACATGGTCTCTCATCTCATTTTTTCTGGTCTACCTTGTGCCTTTCAGTAAAAGTGTTCTAAAAGTTTTCCTTATATAAATTTTGCATGTTTTTATTAAGTTCATGCCTGGATATTTAGCCTTTTTGGTTGCTATCATAGAAAGGATCTTCTCTTGCTTTGTATCTTCTTAACTGGTTACATATATGAAGAGTATTCTGAATATCAAAGGTTTTTAGAGTTAAATATTTCTATGGTGACACTCTTTAGAAATTACTAGAGAAGTGAAGAGTGCCTGGTGGACTCAGTCATTAAGCATCTGCCTTCGGCACAGGTCATGATCCCAGGGTCCTGGGATCGAGCCCTGTGTCGGGCTCCCTGCTTGGTGGGGAGGCTTCTTCTCCCTCTCCCGCTCCCCCTGCTTGTGTTCTCTTTCTCACTGTCTCTCTCTCTCTGTCAAATAAATAAATAAAATCTTTTTTAAAAAAAGAAATTATTGGAGAAATGAGAGAGAATTCAGTATTTCAAGTGAGAAATGATCCATGTACCAGCACAGGATCAGGAGGGAAAGGAAGACAAAGAGACATGTACCTCAAAGGTATAGGACTTGGAAACTAACTTGATTTTGAGGAGAGGATTAAGGAAAGGGCACATGAGGTTTCAGTTGGGTGACTGCAATGATGATAACATTGTTAACAGATAATAAGAAGAGGGGAAGGTTGGGAGAAGAGAGAATGAATTTCAAATTGGAAGTATGTCGATTTTGAGATTAAAAGTCAAATCTGAGAGAGGTCAAATCTGAAAATTTAGATTTAGAAGCCATCAGGTAGAGCTGTAGGAGTGTTTGAAATGACCAAGGAGAGAGAGAGTAGACTAAAAAGAGAAAAGCCAATCATAGAACATCAAAAGATTTCTATATTAAATAATAGGCAGTGAAAGCTGATCCCTGAAAGAAACCAAGAATGAAGAGTTTGGGGAGGAAGTGAATCAGAATATAAAGTCATAGAAACAAAAGAACGATGTCATTGGGTTTACCAATTATGTAATCACCAGTAATTTTCAAGACAGTCATCTCAGAACTCTTCTGAGGGTGAGGTAAGATTGTGAAAAATTAAGTGAAGAGATCATAGTGAACTAGGGGTGGACTTGTGTAGGATATTTAAATCGTGTGTATTTCAAATATGTGAAATCCAAATACAAGAGGTCTCATGATTTAAATAATCTATGTAGATACCAAACAAATGTGCTCAGATGACAACAGATTGGCCTAAATTTTATTAAGTTATGTCTTGTTTATGGTCATATACCTAAATACAAAGTTCAGCCCTTTTTCTGAATATACATTTTTTTCTTTAACTCCTGATGGATGTGGGTTTGTGGCTTCAAGTAAAACATAACACTTATGTGCTAAAAAGAAAAATAATTTTTCCCTCTCCTAGATATATGTCTGCACTTTTATGTAGGCATTTATAACAATCATAAGAGCTTATACATACGGTTTACAAAATATTGTCATATCCTACTGAACTTCATAAAAGATTCTGGGAAGTAACCAGTACAGTGATCATTATTCTTAATTAAGGGGAAAAGAATGACAGAACCGGGTCTAGATCTCAGATGTTCTTGACTCCTAGCCTACAGGCATATGCTAAGAGGTAAGTTTAAGAAATGCTTATTCTAGGTATTTTAAGCAGAAAAAGATTTAATGCAGGGAATTAGGTGCTTATACATAATCTTTAGGCTGTGCCTCAAGAAATCACTAACCGAACATGGTAGTTGACCATCAAGGGAATGAGTTCATACTGGCAATCCCTCCAGAGACGAGGAAGGTAGACCAGGAAGCCGCTGCTGCTTCTGCTACCATCACTGCCACCACTTGACTGCATCTGACGTTCACAGAACTGGTGACTTGGCAATGGAATGTGGACCCTTGATATGTAAGAATCTCAAAAATGAATTCAAGAACACTGCTGCTGAAAAACTTTGTCACTGTGAGCTTGTTTGCAAGGAAGTTACTGAAAGCAAGTAGGAAGATAGCTTCTGCTTCATTTTCATCTTCCAGATCTTTCAGGAATGCACTTGATAGATGGAATGTAATTCATATTCAGAACCTAAACTGTGAAGAAGTCAAGAAAATGTAATTTTTGGCTTCCCAGAATCTGCATATCAGGAAAAGGCTGGGACAGAAATTGAGCAAGCCAGTCCACAATATTTGCCATAGAAAACTTTGTCTTGGGGCACCTGGGTGGCTCAGTCAGTTAAGTGTCTGACTTCGGCTCGGGTCATGATCCTGGGGTCTTGGGATCTAGCCCCGCATCGGGCTCCCTGCTCGGAGGGGAGTCTGTTTGTCCCTCTCCCCCAGCTCGTGTTCTCTCTCTCTCCCTTAAATAAATAAAATCTTAAAAAAAAAACAACTTTGTCTTCATTTGAGCTATTGGCAAAAATAATCAACAGTCCAGAACCATATGGGCCACTACTAGAAAATGCTCTCCAGATAGATATCATAACTCATATTCAAATAACTTGCCCAGGTTATAAATAGCAGAGCTGAGACTTAAAACCAGGTCTGAAACTAATGACCAGAATGTTGTAATGCCTTTTACTTTGATTCATTAATTCTCTTCAATTATTTAAGCAGTCTGTAACCTAATTTTATCTTTTCTCGCTCTGTCTTTGGACAGCTATGAAACAGTATTCAAGTGCTGTGCTAAAATCAGGGTATTCTTTCTTAAGAGCCTCTCATAATTTACCAATTCCAATGAAAAAGAGATGCAGTTTGCCATTCTGAGGGGAATCCATTATGGTTTAATGATCCTCAAGCTAATCTAACATTTCCCACTGCTGCTGAAAACCTGTTATAATTTGGATTTGTGTTGTGACAGAAGAGTCAAAATAACTGACTTAAACCAGTAAGAAATTTCTCTTAGGGCTCCTGGGTGGCTTAGTCAGTTAAGCATCTACCTTTGGCTCAGGTCATGATCTCAGGGTCCTGGGACGGAGTCCCGCATCGGGCTCCCTGCACAGCAGGGAGCCTGCTTCTCCCTCTGCCCCTCCCCCTGCTTGTGTTCTCTCTCTCTCACATAAATAAATAGTATCTTAAATTTTTTTTTCTGTCACGTAAAACACATTCAGAGGCAAGCAGTCAGGACTAGCAGGCAGTTTCCCTTACTGTCATCAGGGCCTCAGGCTCCTTCTATATTGTTACTCCATCATCCCTACTGTGTGGCTTTACCTCAAAGACCAAGGGAGCCAACTAGAGTTCTAGTCATCGCAGGTGCATTCCAGCCAGCAGGGAGGAAGGAGGGCAAGTACACTTCAAAGAAATTGTGGACAAATCTTTTGATGACATCCTTTTTGGTTGAGCACTTTTAAGTGGCTCCCTTTAACTACAAGAAAAGCTGGTAAATGTAGTCTTTCATGCAGATGGCTAGGAGAATGCTATTAGTGGCAAACAACAGTCCTGCAAGCCTGTTCATTTGCGTCTTCTTTATACTGTAAAATCTCAAAGTGTCTTCTTTAGCAACTGGCACAGACTGACATATTTTAGACGCTTTATCATTCAACAAACAGCCTAGTTTTTATTTCCTGATGAAATGTTAAGTGGTTTAAAAATAAATGATTAGGTATACCTCTAAGAAAGGTACCTGCAAAGTTGTGTGTAAAACCCAATTTTGTATGTAAATCTTATTTTCTCCCTTGACTTCCAATACCTTAGGGCATGTATTTCCATGCCGGGAAGGGAGGAAAAGGAACTAAATAAGCTAGGGGAAAGTTACAAAATACAGGTAAAATCCCAAAGCAACAAAAGTGAAAAGGAAGTGTAAGAGATAGAAAGATTGGAGGTTTAAGAGAAATAAAATCCCCACAAATTCAAACCTAATTCTAAATTTTAAACCAGAAGAAAAATTTCAAAAAAGCCACCAAATGAAAGTTTGAACAAATATCTTAAGTATAGCATAATGGTTAAAACGAGGCTTTGGAATCAAGTTATAAACCTAGCTCTCCTGTTATTAGCTGTTATCCCTACCAGTTAATCCCCAAGCTAAAATTTTCTCACTTGAAAAATGATATTCTTCCAGAATTATGCTGAGGTGAGGAAATGAGAATATGTGCAAAAATACTTAATAGAAGGTCTATTGCAAGGAAATATTCTATATATAGTAGTAATACCATTCTCATGATACATTTTATTTGTAAAATTTTCCCTTCTCTCCAAAATTAAGTACTTCTTAGAAATAAAATCTATCTTAAAAACTGTAGTCTTTTTGTTTTTCCCTTTCCATCCTTGGATGCAGACTTTAGCTCCAGGGCTGGTCATATATACATATTTTTAAAAATCTCAGATTATGTAATATTGAAAAATGATCCCATCTAGTTATTTAAAAATTCATTTATAGCAATGGACATCATAATCAATCTCTGCTTCATATATTTAACAAAAGAAACATTTTTGTTTTCTATCATGGTAACAGGTGTTTAGGCAATGTGCCTTTATGATACTAATACCTGATTCTTTAACTCAGAGGGAAGGCAGGATATCAGTTAAGAGTTTACACCAGTTCACATCTCTTTCTAAATGTAGTTCTTATTATGAACCTTCTTTTGTCCTGTTCTTAGCTCCTCAGAGTGTGAATTCTCACCTCTTTTCTTTACATAGCATATTGTATTGGGACATATATATTTATGAAAAGTATATACATGTACTTTGAGAAGTACATGTAATTAGTTTCTCACAAGACTGTGAGCCCCTCAAGGGTGGGAACAAGATCTTGAGGCCTTAGGATCTGTCTGAGGTTACGGAACTCATTTTAGGTGGATGACCACAGATGGGCCCTTCCTCTAGCTATAAAGGATGAATCAAGAATCTAAACTGATTGGCTTTTAGGTGGACCTTTGACCTAGTTTTATCCAAAGAGACTAAAGAGGGGCTGGAGGGTGAGGAGGGAGTGCTTAATGGGAGATTCTGGTAAGGATTTTCTCTTTGATAAAAGGTGGGGAGCTGCCCTTACCACCTTGTTTGGGATGTACGAAGACAGAAAGCTTGGAGCTGTGACAGGCATCCTGTGACCACGACACAATAGATACAGAAAAGCAAAGCTGAAGATGATGATGCAACAGAAACAGAGAGAGTTCTTTATAACACTGAGCCGCTGAATGAAACCCTGACATTCCGTCCTCAAAATTAAGCTAAAAGTAAATGTCCTTACGGTTTAGCCAGTGTTAGGTTTTCTGTAACGTGCAGTCCAAAGCATCTCAGATATTACACAGTACTTCCCCCCAGATTTTCTTATTGGTTCACTGTATCCACTGGATTTTTGCCTGCTGTTGATTATTAAAATTTTTGTCACTGAGAATCCTAACATGTCTATTTTAAAGTTAACATCCAGGTAGTTCATTACTTTTTATCTTAAGTGCTGATGGTCTGAGGATTAGTTTCGCTTGAGTCTTCAAGTACTTTAGAATTTTGGTTTGCAGGCTCATTTTGTGTGGGCGTCTTCCTGCTTATCTCTCTCCTGCTCAATCGCTACTCTCTTCTTTCCTTCTGTAATTGCTTCCTCCACCTGTCCAGTCAGGGCTGCAGTTCTGTGGTGACAGTAGGGGCTATCACAGTTCTACACAGATGTGTATACACAGGTGAGTAGACTGTTTGGCTCAGGTCCTGGTTACAACAGAAGTTACAGTCCCCGGCACTCACTGGTTGTTGCTGCATCTTAAGTCTCAGGAGTGAGGAAACTCCGTCTCAGACCCTGGTGTCATTACTCTACAGGAGTTGAAATTTCTATCTGCTCATTTCTGATTCCACACCTACAGCTCAGGTTCTGCTTCACCAAAATGCTTATGTTGCTTTGGGGCACAGCTGTGCTTTAGAATATTCTCCACTTTTTCCTACCATTTCTCTAGTCAAAGCTTCAAAAATATACATACCCAGGTACTACACAGACTAGCACTTGAAAGCAAACATTATGTGAATAAGCAAAAGCAAAGGGTTTTTTTTGGACAAGATAAAGCTCTATGCCGTGTCCCACTCATCACTAATACATCCTAAGAGAACAGCAGAGTTCTGATGAATAAAATGAGATCTGTGTATCCTTCTGGATTAATAGCAGAGAGCAGATTAACAGCACTATTCAGCCTTGTGCTGATTTTTATCCATTTCTATGAATTTCATGAGATCTAAGGAAGAATGGCATCAGGTCTGTTTGAAAACGGCACGCTGCCTATATAAGATAGACCCCACAAATCACCTTAAGACCCAGTCAGTTTAATATAAAATGTTTTTAATTGTTTTTGAAAACATTTAAAAAACAATTTTTGAGCACTTTCAATAAAAAAAGAGAACTGAAATGCTACTGCAATATTCAACTACTGTAGTTTCAGCAGGTACAACAGACAACAAAACACTGGGGAAATCTGACTTTTTGCACTAAATGAAAACATGAAACAGGGCTTGTTTTTTGTCATTTATGGTGTAGTAAAGCACATTATAGTACAAGACTATTATATGAACCTCAGATGCACTGCACAAAAAAAAAAACTCTCCTTCTTTTCAGTTCAAAAGTCAGTGCTTATTGCAATTATATGCAAAATTATTTACTTCATGAAGTCTTATCATGATAAACAGTATGAAAAATGTTTTAAACACGAAAACAATGAAAATAATTTGAGAAAAGAACATATTCAACAATAACTAAGCAGAATTAGTAAACATAAAAAAGTAATAACTTGTGAATAACTATGCTTGCCTGGTTAACACTGAACCAGTTTTAATACAGCCAAGGGGAAAAAAAAAGTGGTTACAGGAATACCTAGTACTGTACAAGATAAGTCAATAACACTCATGCACATTTTGTGATCATGTATTAACATGGTGAAGCAAACTAAACTTAATTCTTCCTGCTGTAATATTCTCATGTAAGAGAATAAGAAATAGAAATATCTCATTGAGATCAATGCACATTGCTACATAAGACAATTTTATCTGTCACTTTGATGACATTTTGTCTTTTCATAATGAAACACATTTAAAAAGTTTAATCTGTGGACTGTATTGGTTGCATTTATCCTAAGAGATGTGCCTACCACAGGTTCAACAAATTTAGTGCAATATATGAACCCCAGAAAGTTTGCTGGACGAATTCAACCAAATTTAAAGTGTTTGCTGCAATACTGTACAGAGGGTTAAAAATCCTCCAGTCTTTATATTTTTATAAAAAAAGATTTCCATTATTTTTATATTAGTAGGAAGCTAATAATGTAAACAAGGGATTAGAATGGCCTCAAAATCTCCTTTTCAGAGTATCTCATATAGAAAGGCTCCCATCATTTGTTAAAAGAAATCACACAGTTTCCTTTGGGTATTGCATACTTTGGTGTGCAGTAGTGCTGTGTCTCAATGTACAGTGAAGAAATAACTAGCATCAAGAAAAAAGATCTAACAAGGGTAACAGCAAACACACACAAATGCCAATAACTAAGACATATCAATATATAAACCTCTGAGCCAACCCTAGCACCGTTTATTTATCAAAATATGTTAATACCCTACCTTGCAAATTTATTGAACAATTAAACCTTATTAAATTAAACCCTTCATCACATTTGTTAAATATTCATTGATTGCAGTCTTCTGATTGGCTTACTAATTAAGAAAGGAAAGCTTAGCTATAGTCAGGTTCAAGGTAGCACAGCGATGGTTTAAGGTCAGCTTTAAAAACTTAATGGCAATTTTTAAATCTATTTGAAAGTAATCCTAAATTCACTCAGATGGAGCTGTCAACTAGTGAGCAGATTTGTGTCAACAAGAAATTCATAAATAATTATTCATAAAACAAAATGGGAGCCATACAGAGAAACATTTTAAAACACATCCTGAGTGCTTCTTTTGCAATTGTGGTTATCACAATAAATAAATTAAGCATGTAATAAAATGCTCCTCTTCTTCAAGTACTATTGATATCCCCTTTGTTTTATCAGCGACATAAAGATTTGTGGCTTCAGACCTCAGGTGGTGAAATGTTTTTTGTTTTTTTTTGTCATCTCCCTCCAGTTTATTTGTTTTTCAAAGGGATCCCATGATCAACTTATATTACTATATTCAGGAGTGAAGGAGTCAGTCACTAAATTGAGGACTTAGGAATATTACAATTAAAAACTTCAAATTAAATTTTAAATAGAATTTTAATATATGCATGTAGCCGTTGTGAGGAAACTAAGGAAATGCTTTTATTTTCCTTCTAAATTCCCCTATCTCAACTACCAAATAATAAAACAAAGTATTTTTCTAACACGCTTGTACTTATTCTATTAAATTACAATATTTGGAGTTATTTTACTTGTGTGTGTGTGCATGTGCACACATGTACATGCATGTCTCTGTGTGTGCTGGCTCCGTATTAAAAATCAAATTTTAAAATAAGACTAATTGAAGGTCACAAATATAAATGGCTACTACTTTTTCCTTTAAAAAAATTTTAGTGCAGCTTTTGCTTTCCTTAAATTAGTATTTAATTTTCCATTATTTTCTCCTATTTAAGCCCTTCAAAATGCAGGTGCAAATGGTACTGAAGTCCCAGAAAGTCCTACAGAGATTTTTTTCATTCTACAGTAGCTCTATGCTTCAAGCCTAAATACCGATAATAACCTGAATATTATCCCTGTTTCAAGGAAGACCTTCTTGTCTACAGTTTACCTTAGCTATGATTTCATACCTAAAAGATAATGCCAACAACAACAAAAAATAGCCTATACCTAAAATCAATGGTTTCCTCTACATTCTGTGCAGATCAACTGATGAATTAAAATGAACTTATACAAAATAAAGATCTAGATGACTGCTCTTGTAAAAGCTGGTTAGTCAATTGTTTACTAGCAAACAACGTGATTAAATGGGGGAACATTACAAAATTTTAAAACCTAATACTTGCTCTTCTACAGCCTACTGTCTTCAGAAACTTGTTAAGAACTGAGGCAAGTCTAACCATTTCCTACTGAAGAAGAAACCACTTCTGCAGCAAACTCTTTTAAAAATGTCACAATTAATATTAAATGTTTCTGCTGCGGGAGGCACTTCCATTAAGACAAATACAATACATATGTCTTTAGATACAGTGTGCTACATATTATAAAACACTATTTAACCCAACATTTCAACAGTAGGATGGTCCTTGCTTTCTATCCACTCAAAACCTGATGAAGTCATAGAGCTCATGGATTCACTGCAAATTTGTTGAAATAATGGGTCATTCTTTAATTCTTCCAGTGTAGCTTCATCATCTTGTCCCTGCTGACGACCTGGATCAAACAGTAGGTTTGGGTCTAAAGTGTTCAAATCATTGATGCTGCCTGAGAGCTCAGAAGACAGCCTGATGTCACTCGAGAAATCAGACGCAGGATTAGTGAGGTCAGACGCTACCTGACCTACCAGCTGCTGGTTGGTTTGCAAGCTGTCTCCACTCAGAAGGTCTTTAACAGTGCTACTGAAATCTAATTGTTGCTCTCCGATTTCTGATTGTGCTTGATTATCTCCAGGAGAAAAGCTGATCTGATCGGTGCTATGACTTTTAGTGAGGTAAGGTGGTGTTTGGAATTCATAAACAGAAGTGCTGGAATCGATCATATTCTGCGGATTGGCACTAGGAAAAACAGTGGAAGTCTCCAAAATCTGAGTGAGATTCATCCGGGCTGTGTAATTGGAGGGCAGGTTGTTCACGCCCAAACCTCTCACTGAGTCATCATTGTCAGAATCAAGTTTACTCAACAAGACACTGGTTATTTTTTTACTGTTTGTTTGCTTCTGAAGAGCATTCGGGAAGGCTGTCTGCATCATGACCGTCAATGGAACTGATTGACTTCTTTGAGCTATGTTGTTGGCACACGCATCTGTGTGAACATTTGTGAAAACGTGAGCCTCTGGTGTTACTGGACTTCCAAAGGGGGTCACATTAGATCGGGGGATATTAGATACGGGGTAGAGGGTGCTTCCACTAAGATTACGTTGGCGATGAACAGCAGGGCTCACACTCCGGCATCTGAAGTTGCTGCTGGCAGATGAATTAGTCCCTTTATTATCAAGAGGGGCAGGGACTGCAAAACCCTCCTGTTTGTTGGTGTTATTTACAGTGGCACCTTGATGCTGCACAGGAGAGACAGGAGTCAAGCGACCGAAATGAGTGTCATGATGTCTGGATTGAGACTGGTAAGACTGTCCAGGCACAGCAAAAGCATGAGGTTTCCTGAAACGGTCTTCCACTAGTTCCTGATAGCTTGGGAGAATGCCATGGCCAGAAACTGATGAATTACTAACCCCACTATACCCATTATTCATCCATTCAAGCTTGGTTTTGTCAGGGTGTGTGGCCATGGGTCTTTGCATCGGTTTCACAGGACTACTTGAGATAATGCTGGCATCATGATACGCCATACTGGAGCTTATTGGGGTAAACGCAAATGGATTCCTGCATTCAACGGGGCTGGGAGGGACACTACTACTGCAGTTAGAATGTGGAGTACCAATGGGTGTGTGTCGGCTACTTCCTAAAGCACTATCCACAGGCGTGGTCTGGGCTAGCCTGGAGCAAGGGCTCTCCCGTGATAGACTCTGAGACCCAGCAATCATTTCTGATGTTGGAGTTGGGGTTGGGGTTGGGGTTGGGGTTGGGGTAGGAGTGGGTGTGGGTGTGTGGATCGGAGTGCCATTGCTGTGGATTGGATGATAGAAGTGGGTACTGGAGGCATGAGATGACAATGGAGCTCCTGGAGTTACTGACTGACTCTGAAGGGTCATTCCCAAACAGTTACTGTAAGAATGAGAATTGTTCATTGATATTTGCTGCTCCATAAGCACCAGTTCTTCCACAATACTATCTTGTGTAAGCTCATCATCAAAAGGAAAGTAGCTTTCATTTGCTTGGGAAACAGAAGGCTCAAACTCTTTCAGTTCAGACTGTAGAGGTAACTGATCTGAAGACTGTGCTTGTATTTGATTCAAAGAAGATTCTTGTATCTGGCTATGCAGCTGCTGGGTATATGTGTCCTGTGGCATTCCTTCTAATTCCCAAACAGATTTCTCTAAGTCATTGATATCAGAGTGCTCAGGAATTGTCATAACACTGATATCTTGCTGTTGTTCACAGCCGGCAGATATAAACTCAGAATCCTTACTGACCTGCTGCCATTCATTTGAATTAAAGCTGCCATCTGGTTTTGAATCACTGTCCAAAAGAAAGACATTCCCTTCAAGTTTTACTTTTATATCTGGAGATGATGATGGTGTTTGCTGTTCTGAAGCTGAATCACCGGCAATGAGAGCAGAAGAACTCAAGGGTCGATTTGCCACTATGTGCGAATTGACATTCATTGATACCTTGCTAGGAATCTGAGCACCGGCTGTTGAACTTTCTATTTTCCCTGAATGTGGAACCTTTTGGTCCTTCTCAACACTGCCTGGTTTCTGACCTTCTAGGATAACTGCAGAAAGCTGTTCCACAATTGGTTTCTTTATGGGAGGCACCTGGGACTCTTGCAATGCAGAAGACAGTCGCTTTCTTGGACTTTTAGTGCATAATTTAGGGTCTTTATTTATTGAGTCACCATTAGCTGGTGAGCTGGTGCTGGTGAAAGTTAAGTTCTGAGTGGCAACTGAGAGGGTGACAGTGCTTGGATTATTGCCTGTTGAAGCGCCTGGCAGAGTTTCAGTACAGCGGCTTTTACATTTGGTCCTCTGGTCACAGACCTTGGTTGCTTTTAATTCAGTGACACCTTCATTTGAAGGTTTTTGCACTACTCCATCCGTATTACTTTTCTGCCCCAAAAGGGCACTAGGTGTTGTTTTGGGAGCTTTAGTCCCATCAGAATTATCTTGGCACTGTACAGGATGCTCATCTGATGATGTTTCAGGTTCCATTTTGACTTCCACGGCAGATGCTCCCCCGGTGCTGCTGGTCCTGGATCCAGGAGACTGAAGTGAAACAACAGAACCATTCTTTATCTGTGGAATGGTCCTTGATTCTTCTGTTGTTCCTGTAGCACTGTTTACTGAGGCAGAATGTTTAAGAGGGGCACTACTGTTGCTGGGCGTGAGGGATATTGCTGTCATTTTCACCACATTTAGAGAACTCATGTGTGAAGTGGGTACAACAGCGGTTTTGATAGGACTGCTAGTAAAGAGGACAGTAGTTGGGGAGCGAATGGTGAGTGCACTGGTGTTGGCTGGTTTGGGTAAGATCTGAGGGTAGCGGTGCCGGGCAGAACGATCCCCACCAGGACTGGCTGGAACGTTCTGAGGAGTCTTTGGTGCCTGTTTCACAGACTGCATGTGCTGAGTGACCACTTGTACGTTGAGGGGAAGAACCTTGCCGTCAGAAGAACTCATTGGACTTGGTGAAGTTACCAACTGCCTGGTCCTCTGGACCTGTTAAAAGGTAGAAAACAAAAAAGTCAGATTTAACAAGTCTAGGATATAAACAGTAATTCACATATCTGTATAGCATTAAGGCATTTAATAAATGTAATGCTAAAAAAAACCAGTTCCTCTGTTAGACAAGAGTTCTATCTACCTATAAATATGTTAGATCAGGTTGTATACAATCAGACACATAAATATTATAAAAACTGCAACAGAGTGCAATATAGTTATAAAATACAATATGTAAGAAAAACATTCAGATACTTTCCAAATTGGCAAGACTAAAAACTTCACAATTGTGATGAATACTTGCCAAAATAATAATTTTTAAGGAGGTTATAGGAAGAGAAGATAAAATCTTGAAAAAACATGCAGCTATAAAGGTATCTACTCTGGGCCAAGAAAGTGACTCACTATGGGGGGGGACAGTCATAATGTCATTGGACATTAATAATTAAACCACTGTGGATACGGTCTCAGATAAAACTACTGTTTCCCCAAGTTTGCTCTATAGTGAATAGCATATGAGCGTGGTTACCAGGTATGCCACATTTTGATGACATGATGATAATGATGATGATAAGAAAAACAAAGATAAAAGATCTCCTTAATGATATCATCAATAATAACATAAAATACCACTTTGTTTTAGCATGATGCCCTCTCATTTTAAAAGCCCCTTCATCATAACCTCAGTTGTATGAGACAGAAAAGGAGACTTATAACCTCTGTTTGTTAACAAGGAAACAGATTCAGAACAGCTAAGGGACTTGTCCAAGGTCCTATGTCCAGCAAGCCACAGCAACAAGTCTATATTAAAGTGTTGTCAAGGGGCACCTGGGTGGCTCAGTGGTTAAGCGTCTGCCTTCGGCTCAGGTTTTGATCCCAGGGTCCTGGGATCGAGCCCTGCGTTGGCCTCCCTGCTCGGCAGGAAGCCTGCTTCTCTGTCTCCCACTCCCCCTGCTTGTGTTCCTGCTCTTGCTATCTCTCTCTGTCAAATAAATAAATAAAATCCTTAAAAAAAAAAAAAGTGTTATCAATATGTGTTACAACTTTGCTGCCTGAATGTTAAAAAGAAGAAAAGTTTAAACCCCAAAAAATTCGCACTTGATCATCTTGGCTTAGCTAGAGATGAAACAATTCTGAAAATGATTCATCTCTTACATAAAGCTCTGACTGGTTATGTGTGCGTACTGTGCATGTCTTAAATCTTTGTATTTTCACTTGTGTTCATTTTATAGCTTGCTTTGTAATCAACATTGTATATTGTGACTAAAAAACAACTGACAGGGAGCCTGGATGGCTCAGTCAGTTAGGTGTTGGACTCTTGATTTTGGCTCAGGTCATGATCTCAGGGTCATGGGATCAAGCCTCGGGTCAGGCTCCACGCTGAGCGGGAAGTCTGCTTGAGATTCTCTCTCTCGCCCCCCCTCCCCGCCCATGCTTGTGCGCACGTGCGCACTCTCTCTCAAATAATTAAGTAAAATCTTTAAAAGGCGACTGACTGAAGCTGAATCCATCTGTGCTCACAAAATCAATCCCTAACTGAATCTATACCTATACTTGCCTCCTTCTCGTGTGCCACTTTTAATTAAACAAATGCTCTCCCAGCATCCCAGTGGGTCTAACACTATTTAATGCTATTACCGGAATGGGACTAGGGACAGCTGCCACAACGATACCAATAGGCTGAGGAGAAAGGATTGCAGGATTTCCATTAGAAAGAGTAGTCACTCCATTGGTTGTAGTGCCTTCTGCTTTTTTGCCTGAGGATTCTCCTGGCAAAGGGGACTGTAGTTTCTGTTCTTGCTGCTTCTTCTGAATTTTCCGTTGCAATTGCTGTTTAGCATCAATAGGAGAAGGCAAAGTCTTCACTTGAGGCTGAAAAGAATTACTCTCAGCTGTAGGTATAAAAGCAGACGGCTGAGTAATTCCTTTAATTCCTGAAAATAAACAGAAAAGAAAGCTAAAATAAATACTCTGTTTTATAGAAGGCAGTCACAACTCAATTTCTTTGGCTATGTAGCCATCTACTGGACAAAGCAACCAAAACCAGCAAATTTTAACTCACAATCTCTTTATAAAGCCTAAGTGTTAGACTTTCAGTTTAAAAACAGTTGTCAATATGGTTTTGACAACTTAAAATATGATTCAACTCAGGTGACCGTTTCAGTTAAATCAGCAGTAACAGATGAAGATTTTGAAAAGAGTAGTAGCTATGTCATAAATATGCAGAAGTTAAGATAAATAAATACCAAAGGAGCATGTTTCACATCTTATCAGATGTCAGAAATGTCCTTCCCCAATTCTCTAATTAGAAATGCATGCATTTTCATGATTTAAATATTCAGCTCACAAGGGGCATTCAATAAATATTTGCTGAAATCATTCATATTTAGAAAAAATGTTTATAGGGAAAACAAGTGTTTAATTCCACCAATTCACAAAAAGAGGTACTATTTTAACTGCTACTATACACTTATTCCAGTATGACACAGGAGTAATTAAGCAGAGCTGCTGTATAAAACTGAGGTTAAGGTATTTTGAAACAGTGTCACTGAGAAAACTTTTCAAAGCACTAGTAAGAGCAACACTGAGAAAAAAGGAATGATAAACTAAGCAAAAAGATAAATTTTAAGTTAAGAACTGATGATATAGTAAAATTAATTTTTTAAAAAGCTCATTTCACATTTAGGGTGTAGCATTACAATCATTAGAAAATAAGCTGTGGCTGGTAAAAACAGTGGAGACGAAAGGGGAGGACCCCACTATCCTTCTAAAGGGTATACCTACCCTTTCCCTGGCCCAATTTCTGCTTTTCATCAACAACTTGTGGAGGGGGGACAGGAGAGAGAAAGAAGTGACTTAAACTCTTTCGCACACACTCACTCAATAATCCCTCATCTTTTGACTCCCTTTTGATCACCTAAGTACCATTTTTTCTCTTCAAATCCAGCTCAAACTGTACTGCTCCCTCTTGGCCCCCAGCCTGGGCTCTGGCTTCTCAGCACCTGCACCCGAAAGCCTCTGCCAATGGCTCAAAGCTCAGCTGTCTCCCTCCTGCCAGGGTTTCTGGACAGGGAATGATTTCCAAGCAGCTGACTTACAAAAGGACATTTGTAACACAACCTGTTTTTAATAAGGAGACTATATTTATAAAAAACCAAATTCACCTTCAAAGGATGAAGATTAATCACCAAAGCTATTAAAAAAAATATAGCAGTGGTTGAGAACAAAATTTTAAGAGTCTAAAAATGTTTTGAGTAATGATATAATTGCTAAACTACTGAATACTTTCACAAAGGAAACATGTTTATATATGAAATTTTTAGTATTTTTGTTTAAAAAACACACCTTTCTTTACACTTATGCTTTGAAAATTCATTCATCCCATCATTGACCACTTCTTTCAGTCAGACCTTGTGAACAATGAGGAAAATAAGATCGAGAGGTTTCTTTTCCCATGATACCTCCTAATTCCTCAGCTTGTTCAAGTACTAATCTGGGTGTCAGTAGGGGTGAGAGAGAACACAGGAAGCTGAAGGGCCCATATCTTTTTTTTTTTCTTCTGTTTTTGGCCCCTATCTTTTAAAACCTCATTTTGCCCGAAGATAAGAAGACAGCATGATTTAATGCAGTTAACCTGGGCTTTTGAGACCAACAAACTGGAATTCAAATCCTGGTCCCACTGCTTATCTGGCCATGGACAAATTACTTAACCTCCCCAAGCCTGTTTTCTGATCTGTAAAATGGGAATTAATATCACCTGTCTCACAGGACTGCTGGGGGAAGAAATGAGGTAGCATATGCAGGCTACCTAACTAGATAAGGCTACACAAGTGCTCTCCTGTTCATGTGTAAGTGTAAGTGAGCAGCTTTAAGTCATACAGTTTATAATCTAGACAAAGAAAATCATGACAAAATTCTGGTAAGAGATTATTTTGCTGAACTGAGTCCTCAATTGACAATAAGATGAAAAGATAGAACAATTATACACCCCCCACCAAATACGTAAAGCGTCTGATAAATATAAACTGAAAGAAAAATAATTGTTAAAATTATTAAGATTTTAAAAAAAGTGAAGTTATTTAAGAAACTACAATTCTGGCTGGGAGAAATCTATTATAGATTTTAAATTATTTACATTTAATAATCAGAAGAATCATCTCTGGAAAACAAGTTTCACATTAATACATTTTTCACAGAAATTATAATTTCCTAGAGTAATAACAAAACTTACTCATTGTTCCTTAGGTTATTAAAAGGTGTGACTGAAATGAGACATTTAAAAAGCTGCAACAGAACAGGTACTTTACACAGCTACTAATTTAGGAGGGAGTTGTTTATTCCAATACTGTCAATTCCTAAAACTATGAAATGAAAAAAATCCCTACTTGAACAAAAATATTCATTAGAATGTATATTTTTAAAAAATCACTCTTGCTATTTTATAATAATGCTTCATATAGTTTGCTTTTTGTGACACGATACCTCTTACATTATCCAAAGATCATTTTGTTTATTAGTTTCTAACAGGAAGCTAGCAAGTCATTTTAAAAATTTAATCTTATCTAATATTTGTTAATTTAGACACACATGTATATTTAAAAGTACACATACATATATTCTTTAAATTTTAAAGTAGCAATGGAAAAATTAATATCAACTGGGAAATCATAAAAGTTTCATGTTTCAGCAGAGCAATATACTATAGAAAAACTACAGCTTTCAGCTTTATAATGAAATGACTATAATTATTACTATTTTTCTTGGCTCAACAAACCCATTTGAGCTTAGAGTTAAGTGAAGTGAGGGTAAACTCATACAAACACTAAAAAGACAACAAAGTTCTCTGGAGAAACTCTTCTTTTGCTACCAACTCTAAAATGCAGTAACACCTCTGTCCCTTTCAGCTTTAGCTTGTTAGTGGCAATTTTGTACCTGGTGGTGCTGCTGCCATTACCGTTAGAGCTGCCATCGACTTGGTGCCTATATAATGACTTTTTACAAGGAAGCGTGCTAACTCCAAGACCGTGTCGAATGGCTGGCTTAACACTTTCTGGGCCCATTCACACACAAGACGGCAAGCAGAAGAGATAACTTCCTCATCAATATTTTGAAGCTGCCCAGAAGGTTCAGTTCCTTCCAACTAAACAAAGGAAAAAGGAAAAGTTAACTTATAAAAGAAAGTTCAGAGAAATTAAACTGAAGCACACTGAAGGCATGTATTCTTAATTAGAAGATGTAATCTAGATCTGTCAGGTCAAAGTCGTATAAAATGCCCTATTGGCAGGCATAGAAGAGCCGTGCAAATGTGAGGCCTATGCCTACACCACCGGCCAGGACACAGCCACCAGCAGCACTGGGACTGAAACATTGAAATGGTCGTTAAATATATATGAAGGCTAAGGGATCTTATGAATCTTTCTAAAACACTTTTCTGACATCAGTAAAACAAACTATGCCACTAGCTGTATTTTCTCTCCTTTGTACTTGTATTAGATATATTAAGTAAATCAAAAAGGGAAAAAAAAGACATCCATACTATATTACCCCACAACTTAATTTTTCCTGTTGACAATATATATATATAGTCAATGTACATCATGGATATATTTAGAAACCAGTTTAGACCTATGTTCCTCTTAATTTTGTCAATCATGTTGATGTAAATGCTATCTAATTTCATCAATCATGTTGATGTAAGTCAGATATGTTAAAATTTTTCAGCCACTGTTAAATTTTTTGTCTCATTTATTTTGTAAAAGGCATAGTTCCTGGTCCCTGGTTTTATCCAAATGAGACTATGCAGTATGCATTTCAATGCTGGTATTAAGGTATAATTCTACTTATTAAAAAGCAAAGGCAGAATTCTTACCCCATCTCCAGTTTTGTGAAAATCAAGATTGGGCAGTGTTGGCATATGAACAAAGGCTTTTTTCCTTAGTCCACTGTAGCAATATGTAATAAACAGTTAAGGTCTAAAGCATTCTAAATTAAATGAACTGCTTATATATAATCACCATTTGAGAAGTAACCATATATGAAATAGGAATAAAATCAGCACGAGATAATATCTACTTTCAGAGTTCTTCAGTAAGAGAAACCTCAATATTATAAATTCAGGACACTTCCACTGTTTTGAAACTGGAATAGTCTCTGTACAATGTTACTGTCTTAAATAAAACAAATTATTCTCATCGCTACAGATTTTATGAATAAATGTTCCTAATAGGCTATGCCAACCATCAGTAACAAACAGGTCAGAAGGAAAGGAATATCCAGATGGAAACCTGGCACAGCACAGGGAAACTTTAGCTCAGGGCACTGGGACAAAAACAACTCTAGAGTGTCACAAGGGCTTTAACCTTTTCAGTTCTTTTTCCACTGAAACACACAGGATTATCGCCTGTAACATGCCAAAGACCCATCAAGACAGTTTTGCTTGTACTCAGAGAACAAGGATGGGTCATGCAACAAGGGAGCAGATCACCTGGAGCTGTTTTGGAAAAGCAGTGTCCCCTTCCTTTCCCTTTCCTCTCATTTCCACAGAAGTGGGTTTCTGTGCTTTGAAAAAGGCCAAGGGCTACGTAAAGAGAATTAATCTTTTTCTAATACAGAGACCCTCTATTTTACAGCCTTCTGCCAAGAATCAGAAGGACTTTAATAAATTCTTCATTTTCATTTCCTTCTGTTTGCTACTAAGTATGTCTCTGTCACAACAGGGACCTTTCCTATGCTCTGGCTTTAATTTTAATACAGGCTTTAAATGGTTGGCTGAAAAAATACTTTAAAGAGAATATATTCATCCAGGACAAGTTCCACAGGAATTTTTCCTGAGTGGTGTATATTTTGCCAAAGAGATCCCAATGTTTCTAAATTACGGGAAGAAGACAGCTAACCTCTTTCTCCATTTTTACTGATATGATTTACAATAGCTGCACTGTGACCTATCTCAGTTAATTCTTATTGTTAAAGAAAAGGAGATTGGACCATTAAGAACACACATTACAGTGACAGAATATGGTGAAATCTATCATAATCCTAAAACCACTATTTGTTATTTCTCTTGCAGTTTGATATATAGCCAGGAAAATAATGTTTGCAATTATTCTAAGAACTTTGAGTTGTTTATATTTGTTGACTTAAATTTACTTCTAAATATAGTTGCTAGTTGAACTACAACAGCAGATGTTCTAAGTGATTACTAAAGAGAGTACTAAAAACCATTCTGGTAAAGGATATTTAGATTTGCCTCTTGTGCCCAGACGACGTGCCTTCATGTTTGGAAAGACATTTTTCATGATCTTTCCAAAGTCAGCAGCACTTAATGGATGGTAACCAAGATTGTCACAATAGCTCCTGCAAAAGAAGGAGGGACCAATTTAGAGCAACAGAACTCAGAGTTACACAGGACAGTGCTATTTCAATACAATTTGACCACTTTAACAAAATTAAAAACCACATCTTCAAGTCATTCACCATAAATTTCACTGATCATAACTCTTTGGAGACTAACTCAGGCTTAGTTAGCTTGTTTCATCCTCAAGGTATACAGTACCATTGCTTTCAACAGCATCCAAAAAAACTCACTGTAAGAGATACCCCAGTACAAAGTTTTCCAATTATAATCCAACCCTGTACTCTGAGATGAGTATATCCGGCTCAACCAGTAGGGCTCTACATTTCCACAAAGTATCAAATTCATATACTGAGATAATTTCCAACATACACATTACGTAAGTCAGACAGCAGAAACAAAACTATATAATTTAAAATAGAAACATGATATATTAGGCCTAAAAGAGACCTTAGGGATCATCTATACCAACACTCTCATTTTACTGATAAGGGAAAAAAATGAAGGCACAGAGAGAGATTCCAAAGGTCCAGTGTTCTTTCTTTACCCCCACCACTTCTATTATTGCCAGGAAAAGATACTTTGTAAAACAGTAACTTCAAGTGGGAACAGGGATACAAGGCAAGTCTTAACTGCTACTGGAATCCAGTCATAGGTAAAGAGCCAATCCCTCCTGTACCAGTTCAGCAGCAGGCCAAGGCTACCGAGGCCTGTGAGAGAACCACTACCTGAGGAACACCAAAGAGGACATCAGAGGAATTCCATGGGAATCCAGTCATATTTCCCCACCTCACCTCTTATTTCAGCACTGACCAGAGCAGCTTCTTGATAATGTCATGCAGTGGAGAGCCAAAAAGAGATTTAAGAAACAAAGGAAAACAACTGAAGACCTGTGAACAGGGTATAATGATTAACTGGGACTTCAGTTCCTGTAGACTGCTGAATATACTAGCCTTGCTAGTAGGAAAAAACATTATATATACTTACATGTATATTTATATTGTATTATCTATGTGACATAAATATATATAAGTATACATTTATATTATGCAATACATTCCTGAAGTGACCTGAATTTAAGAAGTCAAATTGGGTGAGACTTAGGAGCAGGTAGGGACCTTGGGGAGCCTTAACAGAGACACTAGGGTCAGGTTTTGGAGCCAATGGTATTATTCTTGATTGTGCCCTTCCTATATCCACACCAAATTCCACATATCTCTGGTGCAGGTGTGGGGAGAGAGGAGCTGCCCAGCAAACACATTCTCAGCAATGTTGAAGAGGAGGGAGAAAGGAAAGGAGCTAACATGCATTGAGAATTCCCCTGACAGGAAATATTAGATTAAATATGTCATATTTAACTTGAGACTACATGTAATACTCTGAGTGGTTCAGGGGTCAAGCTTGAAGGTACAAAGTGAAGAGGTGACTATTTTCCAGTTTTGACAATTTAAATGAATTGTATCAAATCATAACCATTTCAGTATCAAGTTAAATCAGTCATTTTTATGGTTTAAATCAGCCCAGAAAGAAAATTAGATGACGTTCTTTTGCACCTCAGGGACTTCACACGTTCCCTCTACCTGGAAAAATTACTTTTCTTATTCTTCAAGTCCTAGCTGGAATGTTATTTCAGAAGTGTCTCGAACAACTCCCCTATCTAAAGCAGCGCCCTCCTGTGACACCTCACCGTATTTATCAGTGTACTCTGTTTTTTTTCTTCTCATGACTTATAATTATTATGTAACAGCCAATTTCCTTGTTGTTTGCTTCCTCCATTAGGCTGTATGTACAACCAGGGCAGTGATCATAACTATCTGGTTCACCACTGTACTGTCAGCATTAAGAACAAGATTTAAGAGTCACATTAAATTTTGACATAATATTATGTCATGCTTAAAACAAGAAACTTTAAAGAAACACATAAGGCAATAAGGAAAACAATGTCCACTGAGCTCCTATGATAGCAATGGCATATATATGGGCCTAAAGAACCAGACACCAAATAAAGAGAAGCAGGGCAATGAGTCTAATGAGAAAGGTAATACAGCCATCCTATTCTCCCTCTGGGATTTAGGTTTTCATGGTTTTTCATTATATTAGTGTACCAAATTTTTTTACTTTGGCAAAAGGGATCTGTGAAAGGCTGGCAAAGTAAAGTATCCAGATGATCACTACAGAATTTGCTTGCTAAATCCTGAGTGTGACTTCAGAATGTGAAATGTTTTTTGATTCTTACTTATTCCATTAAAAGAGAGGAATTCTGGGGTGCCTGGTGGGTTCAACTGGTAGAGCATGTGACTCTTGATCTTGGGGTCATGAGATTGAGCCCCATGTTGGGTGTAAAGATTACTTATTTTATTTTATTTTTTTAATAAGGAGGACATGTAAAAGAGAGGAATTCCTCTTTTGGAAGGTTTTTTTTTTTTTTTTTTTTAACAATTACCTTATCTTCAATATACTCTTTAGTGGATAAGTATAAAAAGTACCTTGTAGACATATAAACAGCTCAAATTACTCCTCCTAAAAAAATAGTAAGCAATGTTAAGAATAAAATTGCTTAATGATTCAAAATTCTATACTTTGACATCTTATATGTCAAAGAGAAAATAAAGAGAGTCCCAAATTAAAAGCAACCATACTGGAGCAGGTCCTCAATTTCTTTAATTTTATGAACTCTCAGAACTGGCAATGAGTTCAGAAGTTGTATAGTTCATCAATGTGAACACTTCCCCTGATAGGGAGGGCTCTAGATTGTAAGATGGTCTATTCAATTTTTAGTGGTTCTAATTTTCAAAGAAAAAGGATTTCATTATTAGAGCCCATTCTCCATTGGGAAGATATAGATATTCAACGATTTTGTTTTAATCTGAGGAAATATTTTTAGGTTACCTATCATAATTTTGAAACCAGTGCTATGTAACAAGCCACAGATTATTCCAGGTCATGTGGAGATCTTGGTTATTTACATCTGGTTTTCCTGGTTCATAACTTTAACTGCAGGTTGATCAAGCAATATATGGTGTCAGTTATGGTCAGAATGGCTAAAATTAACAACTCAGGAAACAACAGATGTTGGTGAAAATGTGGAGAAAGGGGAACCCCTTTATACTGTTGGTGGGAATGCAAACTGGTACAGCCACTCTGGAAAACTGTATGGAGGTTCCTCACAAAGTTAAAAATAAAAATACACTACAATTCAGCAATTGCACTACTAGGTATTTATCCAAAGGATATAAAAATAGTGATTTGAAGGGCACATGCACCCCAATGTTTATAGCAGCACTATCCATAATAGCCAAAACATGGGAAAAGCCCAAATGTCCATCAACTGATGAACGGATAAAGATGTGGTGTAACACACACACACACACACACACACACACACACACACACACACACAATATTACTCAGTCATCAAAAAGAATGAAATCTTGCCATTTGCAATGATGTGGATGGAAATAGAGTGTATATGCTAAGTGAAATAAGTCAGTCAGAGAAAGACAAATACCATAAGATTTCACACATATATGGAATTTAAGAAATAAAACAGATGAACACAGGGGAAGGGAAGAAAAATAAAATAAGATAAAGACAGAGGGAGACAAACCAAAAGAGACTCTTTTTTTTAAAAAAAAGATATTTATTTATCTGACAGAGAGAGAGATAGCAAGCACACAAGCAAGGGGGGAGCAGCAGAGGGAGAGAGAGAAGCAGGCTCTCCGCTGAGCAGGGAGTCTGACGCAGGGATCAATCCCAGGACCCTGGGATCATGACCTGAGCCAAAGGCAGATGCTTAACCGACTGAGCCACCCAGGCTCCCCAAGAGACTCTTAACTGTAGAAAACAAACTGAAGGTTGCTGGAGGGGAGGTGGGGGGGGTGCAGGGTAAATGGGTGATGGACATTAAGGAGGGCATGTGATGTAATAAGCACTGGGTGTTATATGCAACAGATGAGTCACTAAATTCTATATCTGAAATTCATAGTCCACTATATGTGAACTTGAATTTAAATAAAATCTTGAAAGAAAAAAAGGATATGGTGTCAGTTAATACTTAACTCAGTGTCAGATTATATTTAAACATCCGCAAATCAATCAACGTGATACAATACATTAACAAAAGAAAGAACAAGAATCATATGATCCTCTCAATAGATGCAGAAAAAGCATTTGACAAAGTACAGCATCCTTTCTTGATCAAAACTCTTCAGAGTATAGGGATAGAGGGTACATACCTCAATATCATAAAAGCCATCTACGAAAAACCTACAGCGAATATCATTCTCAATGGGGAAAAGCTCAGCTTTTCCCCTAAGGTCAGGAAGGCGGCAGGGATGTCCACTCTCACCACTGCTATTCAACATAGTATTAGAAGTCCTAGCCACAGCAATCAGACAACAAAAAGAAATCAAAGGCATCCAAATCGGCAAAGAGGAAGTCAAACTCTCACTCTTTGCAGATGATATGATACTCTATGTGGAAAACCCAAAAGACGCCACCCCAAAACTGCTAGAACTCATACAGGAATTCAGTCAAGTAGCAGGCTATAAAATCAATGCACAGAAATCAGTGGCATTCCTATACACCAACAAGACAGAAGAGAGACAAATCAAGGAGTCGATCCCATTCACAATTGCACCCAAAACCATAAGATACCTAGCAATAAATTTAACCAAAGAGGCAAAGGATCTGTACTCAGAAAACTATAAAATACTCAGGAAAGAAATTGAAGAAGACACAAAGAAATGGAAAAACGTTCCATGCTCATGGATTGGGAGAACCAACATTGTGAAGATGTCAATGCTACCTAGAGCAATCTACACATTCAATGCAATCCCCATCAAAATACCATCCACTTTTTTCAAAGAAATGGAACAAATAATCCTAAAATTTGTATGGAACCAGAAGAGACCCCGAATAGCCAGAGGAATATTGAAAAAGAAAAGCAAAGCTGGCGGCATCACAATTCCGGACTTCCAGCTCTATTACAAAGCTGTCATCATCAAGACAGTATGGTACTGGCACAAAAACAGACACATAGATCAATGGAACAGAATTGAGAGCCCAGAAATGGACCCTCAACTCTATGGTCAACTTATCTTTGACAAATCAGGAAAGAATGTCCAATGGAAAAAAGACAGTCTCTTTAACAAATGGTGTTGGGAAAATTGGACAGCCACATGCAGAAGAAGGAAACTGGACCATTTTCTTACACCACACACAAAAATAGACTCCAAATGGTTGAAAGACCTAAACGTGAGACAGGAGTCCATCCAAATCCTAAAGGAGAACACAGGTAGCAACCTCTTCGACCTCAGCCGCAGCAACTTCTTCCTAGAAACATCGCCAAAGGCACAGGAAGCCAGGGCAAAAATGAACTATTGGGATTTCATCAAGATAAAAAGCTTTTGCACAACAAAAGAAACAGTCCACAAAACCAAAAGACAACCGACAGAATGGGAGAAAATATTTGCAAATGACATATCAGATAAAGGGCTAGTATCCAAAATCTATAAAGAACTTATCAAACTCAACACCCAAAGAACAAATAATCCAATCAAGAAATGGGCAGAAGACATGAACAGACATTTTTCCAAAGAAGACATCCAAATGGCCAACAGGCACATGAAAAAGTGCTCAACATCGCTCGGCATCAGGGAAATCCAAATCAAAACCTCCATGAGATACCACCTCACACCAGTCAGAATGGCTAAAATTAACAAGTCAGGGAACGACAGACGTTGGCGGGGATGTGGAGAAAGGGGAACCCTCCTACACTGTTGGTGGGAATGCAAGCTGGTGCAACCACTCTGGAAAACAGTATGGAGGTTCCTCAAACAGTTGAAATTAGAGCTACCATTCGACCCAGCAATTGCACTACTGGGTATTTACCCCAAAGATACAAATGTAGGGACCCGAAGGGGTACGTGCACCCCAATGTTTATAGCAGCAATGTCCACAACAGCCAAACTGTGGAAAGAGCCAACATGTCCATCGACAGACGAATGGATAAAGAAGATGTGGTATATACACACAATGGAATATTATGCAGCCATCAAAAGGAATGAGATCTTGCCATTTGCAACAACGTGGATAGAACTGGAGGGTGTTATGCTGAGTGAAATAAGTCAATCAGAGAAAGACATGTATCATATTACCTCACTGATATGAGGAATTCTTAATCTCAGGAACAAACTGAGTGTTACTGGAGTGGTTGGGGGTGGGAGGGATGGGGTGGCTGGGTGATAGACACTGGGGAGGGTATGTGCTACGGTGAGCACTGTGAATTGTGCAAGACTGTTGAATCACAGATCTGTACTTCTGAAACAAATAACGCAACATATGTTAAGAAAAAAGAAAAAGAAGAAGATAGCAGGAGAGGAAGAATGAAGGGGAGTAAGTCAGAGGGGGAGACGAACCATGAGAGATGATGGACTCTGAAAAACAAACTGAGAGTTCTAGAGGGGAGGAGGGTAGGGGGATGGGTTAGCCTGGTGATGGGTATTAAAGAGGGCACATTCTGCATGGAGCACTGGGTGTTATGAACAAACAATGAATCATGGAACACTACATCAAAAACAAATGATGTAATATATGGTGATTAACATAACAATAAAAAAATTTAAAAAAAATGGGAAGGAACAATGGTACGTTCATAGGATAACCAACATTCTAATGCCATTCTTAAAATGAGATCTTTTTTTATCTCATTTTTTTTTATAGTACACTTTCAAGACTTTGAAATTAATCCTAACTTTCAACATGATCATCAACACATCACTCAAAATCTTTGGTAGCAAGTCAATCTTTAATGTTTATTCATGCCATTTACAAATTAACTATAAAAGTTAAACAATTACTTAAAGTTACAAAAATATAAACAAAAGTCATAGAAGATTAGGGGCAAAAATACAGCCTTAGGTTACCGAACCATACCTGGACATTTTTGAGTGCTCTGTATGCATTACATTATTTAATTCTCCCAATGACCTTGAGGCAGGTTATTTTTTTTTTATTGTGCAGAGTTGTTTTTATACTCCTCTGAATCTCAAAACCATTAAATAGGAGCTCCTGTTTTCTTATAGATGTAAAAAAAAAAAAAAATGGCCATAGCATACTTTATATGCACACATATTTCACTACATGTAAAATATATATGCATTATTTATAGTGCTGGAATTCAATAAATGTCGATTGATGAGGATGGTGATACAATAGTCTCTAAAATGCACTTGAACTGTTTCACTGCAATAGCACATTACTACCTATAAAAAGTGTGATGCAAAAAGGTCACCCTATACTACCAGGTAGAAAATCAAGGAAGATAGCATTACATGTGTATAAAATGTTATAAAGTATAACTCCTTTTATTTATAAGAACATACACTTATAATGGGTAGCAAAAATTTGAAATGGCATAGTGTCAGCCATGGATTGCTACAATTCATGGCATACTATTGTCTTCATGCATGATTTCAAGATCCATACTTTGGATACCCTTCACCCATTTCTCCCATCCCCCCAACCCTTGCCTTTTGCAACCACCAGTCAGTTCTCTGTATCTATGGACTATTTATTTTTTTATTTTTTTAGGTTCCACATATGAGAGATCATATAGTGTTTATCTTTCTGTCTTACTTCACTTAGCATAATGCCTGCAAGGGCATCATACATTATCTGAATTGGCAAGATTTCACTTGTTTCTTTGGTGAATAATATTTGTGTATGTGTGTGCACCAGAATTTCTTCATCCATTCATCCATCAATGGACACTTAGGTTGTTTCTGTATCTTGGCTCTTGTAAATAATGTGAGGAACATGGGGATGTATTTATCTTTTTGCATTAGTGTTTTCATTTTTGGACAAGTACCCAGAAGTGCATCATATGGTAGTTCTACTTTTAATGTTTTGAGGAATCTCCATATTTTTTTCGATAGAGACTGCCTGCACCAATTTACATTCCCTTTTTTTCCCATTACCTCACCAACACTTGTTTCTTGTTCTTTTGATAACAGCCATTCTAACAGGTGTGAGGTGATATACCTCATTTTGGTTTTGATCTGCATTTCCCTGATGATTAATGATTGAGCAACTTTTCATGTATCTGTTGGCCATCTGTATGTCTTCTTGGGAAAAATGTCTGTTTAGATCTTCTGCTCATTTTTAAAAATCAGTTTGCTTTTTGCTACTAAGTTGTAGGAGTTCTTTATATATTTTGGATATTTTCCCCTTGTAAGATACATGATTTGCAAATATTTTCTCACATTCGGTAGGTTGCCCTTTTGTTTTGTTAAGCTTCCTCCGCTGTGCAGAAGCATTTTAGTTTGACATAGTCTCGTTTATTTCTCCTTTCATTGCTTTTACTTTTGGTGTCAGATTAAAAAAAAATCATTGTTGAGACTTATGTCGAGCTTTACTGCCTATGTTTTCTCCTAGGAATTTCATGGTTTCAGGTCTTATGTTCAAGTCTCTAATTTTGAGTTGGTTTTCGTGTATGGTCTAAGACAGTAGTCCAGTTTCATTCTTGGTCATGTGGCTATCCTGTTTTCCCAACACTATTTATTGAAGAGACTGTCCTTAACCCATTGTATATTCTTGGCTTCCTTTGTCATAAATAACTGACCACATATGCACGGGTTTATTTCTGAGCTCTCTACTCTGTTCCAGTGATCCATGTGTCTGTTTTTATGCCAATACTATGCTGTTTTAATTACTAGACTTTTAACAGAGTTTGAAATCAGGGAGTGTGATGCCTTCAGCTTTGTTCTTCTTGGGGTCTTTTGTGGTTCCATACAAATTTTAGGACTATTTGTTCTATTTCTGTGAAAAATGCCATTAGAAATTTCATAGGGATTTCACAGGGACTGCATCAAATATGTAGATTATTCTGGGTAGTAGAGACATTTTAACAATATTATTTGTTCCTATCCATGAGCATGGAATATCTTTCCATTTGTTTGTGTCTTCAATTTTTTCCTTAATGTTTTGTAGTTTACAGTATACAGGTCTTTCACCTCCTTGTCTAAATTTATTCCTAGGTATTTATTCTTTCCAATAGAATCATAATTAAGACGGTTTTCTTAAGTTCTGATAGTTCATTATTAGTGTACAGAAACACAACAGATTTTTGTATATTGATTTTATATCCTGCAACATTAGTGAATTCGTTTATTAGTTCTAACAGCTCACTGATGGAGTCTTTAGGGTTTTTGATATAAAATATCACATCATCTGCAAACTGTTTTACTTATTTTTCAAACTGGATGCTTTTAATTTCTTTTTCTTGCCTAATTGCTCTGGCTAGGACTTCCAATACTATGTTGAATAAAGTACCAAGAATGGACATACATGTCTTGTTCCTGATCTTACACAATGATGTTAGCTGTGGGCTTGTCATATATGGCCTTTAATAATAAAGGCCATATATGAAGCATGTTCCCTCTATACCCACTTTGTTGAGGGTTTTTATCATGAATGGATATTGAATTCTATCAAATGCTTATACTGCATTTAATGAGTCAATCATGATTTTTATCCCTCAATTTATTAATGTGGCATATCACAAGTTGATTGATTTGCAGATACTAAACCATCCCTGCATGCCTGGAATAAATTTTTGATAGGTATGTACTTACTGCCATCTTGTTAATTGTTTTTCTGGCTGTTTTTGTAGTTTCTCTCTGTTCTTTTCTTCTTCCCTCACTCTCTTTGTGGTTTGATGGCTTTCTTTAGAAGTATGTTTATACTGCTTTCTCTTTATCATGAGTATTTACTATAGGTTTTTGCTTTGTGGTTACCAGAAGGCTTACATATAACAACTTATCTCTACAGTAGTCTATTTTAAGTTCATAACAACTTGTTTGATCACATTTTAAAGCTCAACATCTTTACTCTTCCCCTTCCATGTTTTATGTTATATCTTTCTATCATCTGTATCCCTTGATTATTGTAATCATAGTTATTTTTACTTTTGTCTTCTACACTTCACACTAACTTTATGATTATTCCACTACCTTTAGTATATATTTGCCTTTCCAGTGAGATTTACTCTTTCATATGTTTTGTTGTTATTAGTTAATGTCTTTTCTTTTCCACTTAAAGAAGTCCCTTTAACATGATTTAGTGGTAATGAACTCCTTTAGCTTTTGTTTCTCTGGAAATCTCTTTATCTCTCCTTCACATCTCAATGATAACTTTGCCAGTAGAGTGTTTTTGATTGGAAATGTTTTTCTTTTAGCACATTGAATATATCCTGCCACTGACTTCTGGCCTGCAAATTTTCTGCTGACGAATTTGATGAGTCCTATGGGGGGGGGGGGAGGAGTTCCTTTTTATGTAACAAGTTGCTTTTCTTTTGCTGCTTTAAAAATTCTCTCCTTGTCTTTAAACATTTTAATTATAATGTATCTTGGTGTGGGTCTATGAGTTCATCTTAATTTTAAGTCTCTGGGTTTCCAGGATCTGGGTATCTGTTTCCTCCTCATGTTAGGGAGGTTTTCAGCCATTATTTCTTCAAATAAGAAATTTGCCCCTTTCTCTAGCTCTTTTCTTCTGTGACTCTTAATAATGTGAATATTAGTCTCCTGATTTTGTCTAATAAGTCCCTTAAGATATCACTGTCTCATTCTTTTTTGTATTTGCTGCTCTGATTGGGTAAGTTCTATTGCCTTATCTTCAAGCTCACTGATCTTTTCTTCTGCTTCATTTAGTCTGTTGTTGAACCCCTCTAGTGTATTTCTCAGTTTGGTTACGGTATTCAGTTCTGTGACTTCTACTTGATACTTTCTTATGTTTCCCATCTCCTTGATGAAGTTCTCACAATGTTCATCCATTATTCCCCCAAGTTCAGTGAGCATCTTTATGATCATTACTTGAATTCTTTGTCAGGTAAATTACTTATGTCTGAAAAAGTTTTTCTTTTTCTGAGGTTTTATCTTATTCTTCCATTTGGAACATATTCCTCTTTTTCATTTTGCTCTACTCTGTGTCGGTTTCTATGCATTAGATAAAACAGTCACCTCCCCGCTGTCTTGAAGGAGTGGTCTCATGTAGGTGAACCTTGTTGTTCAACCCTGCCCTACCTCTTGGCTATCCCAAACTTTTGTGCTTGTCCAAGTAGTCTGTTATATTTTTAATAGCTCCGGATAGTTAAGTAGATGCCAAGACCTGTCAGTGTCCCGAAAAGGAGGATTTCAACAGCTAGAATCAACTAATGAGAAGCCAGATCATTAGGTAGCAGTTTTTAAAAGTATGCAAACATACATAGTCCTGTGAGACTACAAGTGTAGCCCCAATGGCCAACAGAGCCAGCAATCTGGAGGTGTCCTTTGGGTGACAATTGCAAAAATTAGGGCTGCTGATGAGTCTGCAACCCCTCTTCTGAAAGATACTAGTGAGCTGCAGCAAGACAGAGGGAGACTGTGGCGTCCACAGCCTCCATTCTTCGAGACCAGTTCCATAGACCATTAGATGTATGTCAAACCTGAATCTGCACCTCAGATCAAAGTTCCAGGACAAGCAAAGAGGCCTCCTACATAGAAAGACTGGGAAGTGTGCCCCAGTGTGCTGTCTGTGTAGTGCCTTGGAAGTGGAAGCCTTCTAAGAACTGTCTCTCCATTTGGCACAGTTCTGTGAGACCCAAGAATTCAAGACCCCTGGCCATCAGAGCCAAGTGATCAAGGGGTATCCCCTGGGTGGCAGATCCAAAAACTGAGGCACCAGACATAAAACCAAGGTGTCAGACATGTGTAAAAATTTCCTTTGGGAGACACTGGTACTCTGGAACACAACAGAGGGAAAGTGCAGATAGTGCTTGCCCTCAGATCACTGAAAAGGATTACAGTTAACCCTTAGATGCATATTTAATTAGAAGCCTGCTCCATAGGCCGCAGCCATAATTAGCTAATAGATCTCCTCAGAAAAACCTACCCTCTTGCTATGCCCTGGGGCTAACAGTTGTTTAAGAATTCTTTTTCCATTGGTGACAGTCCTTTGGGACGCATGAATGTTAGACCCCACTGGCTACCAGATCCAGATGATGTGGAGGTGTTCCCTGGCAACAGCTGTAAAAGTCAGGGCACCAGAAAAGGGTATAAGCTCCTTTTTGGGTGACATTGATTATTACAGTCCCCTGGGACCAGGAATGCAGCTTCCTGGACTCCAGAGGCAGCTGATCAAGAGGTATCCCATGAACAGCAGGTACAAAAATCAGAATACTGAATGTGTATAGAAGTTCTCATCTAGGAAATACAGGTGCTCTGGAGCACAGCAAAGAGAGGGTGGCAAAGATGGTGTCTACTAGTCTTTGTCCCTATATACTGTTCCAGCAGGATCTTAGATGTGTATGTTAAATTAGATGCCTGTCCCTTAGGCTGATACTCTAATAAAAGCAGGTAAGCCTCCTTTACTTTAAGCAGTCTGCTGCCTCTGAACCCAGGCTGTGTGTGGGTGAGTCCAAACGTGTCTTTAAAAGCTTTGTCTCAAATTCCTAGTCTTGTGGATCTTGAGACATGAGCCCCGTTGGTTTTCAAATTTAGATGTTTTGGGAGCTTATCTCTCAGGTTTAAGTTTTGAGTCTTAAAAGCTGGGGTGCCCAATGTGGGGTTCAACCCCTTTGCTCCTCATGGAGGAGCTCTGGGTTTTGAATTCCCTTCTAATTAGGGGTTGCCAGACTGAGAGTGGGGTTTATGGGCAGACTGTGTCCTAGACTCTCCTACCCATTTCAATGTGGTTTTCTTCACACTTGCCTGATGTGTATGTGTAATCATCCCTCAGCCAATCTTTAGTTTTTTAAGAAGAATATTTTCCATATGTAGCTGTAGACTTAAGTGTGTCCATGGAAGGAGGTGAGTTTAGGACCTTCCTACATCACTATCATGAAGGCTTCTCCTCAGGTATTTTTATTATACACATTTTAGAGATGAGGAACTTCACACAGAAGTGAATCTGAAAAGAATTTAGTTACCAAGCCTAACCCACTCATCTTACAGATGAGAAACTATTGCTAATTAGGGACTATAAGCAAACTGAATGCTTGGAAGGCAACCAAAATTATATCATTAAATTTTTTTCCAACATTTACAAAGAGAAGAATTTTTTTAACTTCTTTTTAAAGTACTCTCTACACCTAACATGGGGCTCAAACTCACAACCCCAAGATCAAGAGTCGCATGCTCTACTGAGCCAGCCAGATGCCCCTAAAGAATTTATTAAAAATTATTAGGGGCGCCTGGGTGGCTCAATCATTAAGCGTCTACCTTTGGCTCAGGTCATCCCAGGGTCCTGAGATTGAGCCCCGCATTGGGCTCCCTGCTCAGTGGGAAGCCTGCTTCTCCCTCTCCCTCTGCCTGCCACTTCTCCTGCTTCTGTGCACGTGTGCTCTCTCTGTCAAATAAATAAATAAAATCTAAAATAAATAAATAAATAAATAGATAAAAATTATTAATTTTAGGGGTGCCTGAGTGGTATAGTCAGTTAAGCACCTCTTTGTTTTGGCTTTGTGATCTCGGGGTTGTAGGATCAGCACAGAGTCTGCTTGGGGTTCTTTCTCCCTCTCCCTCTGCCCCTCCCCCCTCCAAAATAAATAAAATAAATCTTTAAATTAAAAAAGGAAAAAATTATTAATTTTCTACTAAAAGCCTTTTTTCTGCACAAGATCCACACTGTTATTTTGGTGAGGCTTAACACTCATGTATTACAGATGTTAACAAATAGTATGGGAATTTAGAGAGGTCTCAAAGACATGGCAGAATTATATTCCCTTAAAAGTATTAATCAAACAATACATTTTCTAGGTAATCTGGAAAACAAATGAGGTAAAAGTAATATGGTCAAACATCTAATTAGCTTGAGCCTTTGAAAAGTGGAACAGTTGTTGAAATTCTCTAATATTTTTAAGGTACAATGAGCTCTTGAGATTCTTGAGAGAAAACTCTTTGAAAGTACATAACCTTGTGGGGCGCCTGGCTGGCCCAGTCGTTAAGTGTCTGCCTTCAGCTCAGGTCATGATCTCAGGGTCCTGGGATCGAGCCCCACATCGGGCTTCCTGCTCTGTGGGAAGCCTGCTTGTCCCTCTCCCACTCCCCCTGCTTGTGTTCCCTCTCTCGCTATCTCTCTGTCAAATAAATAAAATCTTTAAAAAAAAAAAAGTTCATAACCTTGATCATAAACAGATTTGATTTTTCTTATTGTTTCATATTCTGGGGAGAATAATATTACACAGCTAAGTCTGATGCATAAAGTCCACCGGGCTCTGGTATTTGGAGGGAACACTTACAGAACACTTGAGAAGTACACAGCGTAATGTATGTGATGGTTTGGTGTCTCAGAGGTCAGCATAGATGGAAAATCACAGTGTAAGTTTGTTAGGTTAGTTATAGTGTCTTTTAGCCTAAACCTTAGAAAGAAATTTAGAGTTGTTAGTAATACTATTAAGCCAAGCTTAGACTAAGATAAAATATCACTTTTGAAATTCAGGTAATCTTATTTTTGTGGTAAGCAACTAATACAGAAACAATATATCTGAAAGATTACTTTGTTTGAAGTCAACAAAATTAATTTTAAAAGAGTTAAATTATAATATACATGTAAGTAAATATCATGTATGGCCTTATTAACCAGGTGTTTCCTTCCAACTTGCCTTTCCCTTTTCAAGGAATTATTACCCATGTTTTTTTTAAACCAAATTTTTTCATTAACATAATGTATTATTTGTTTCAGGAGTACAGGTCTGTGATTCATCAATCTTATACAATTCACAGCGCTCACCATAGCACAAAGCCTCCCCAGTGTCCATCACCCAGCCACCCCATCCTTCCCACCCCCCTCCACTCCAGCAGCCCTCAGTTTGTTTCCTGAGATTAAGAGTCTCTTATGGTTTGTTGCCCCCTCTGGTTTCGTCTTGTTTCATTTTTCCCTCCCCTCCCCTATGATCCTCTGTCTTGTTTCTCAAATTCCTCGTATCAGTGAGATCATATGATACATCTTTCTCTGATTGACTTATTTTGCTTAGCATAATACCCTCTAGTTTCATCCACATCATTGCAAATGGCAAGATTTCATTTTTTTGATGGCTGCATAATATTCCATTGTGTGTGTGTGTGTGTGTGTGTGTGTGTGTGTGTGTGTGTGTGTGTATATATATATATATATACACATATACACACACCACATCTTCTTTATCCATTCATCTGTTAATGGACATCTTGGCTCTTTCCAGAGTTCGGCTATTGTGGACATTGCTGCTATAAACACTGGGGTGCATGTGCTCCTTCAGATCACTACATTTGTATCTTTTTATTAGCCATGATTTTAATTTTTTTAAGATTTATTTATTTATTTTAAAGAAAAAGAGAGAGAGCGTGCGTGCACAGGGGGAGGGGCAGAGGGAGAGGGAATCTTGAGCAGACTCCCTACTGAGTTCAGAGCCCAATCTGATCTCATGACCCAGAGATCACGACCTGAGATAAATCAACAGAGCCAGACACTCAACCAATTGAGCAACCCAGGCACCCCAATTATTACACATGATTTTAGGTAGTAATCCCAAGAAAAAAAGGAATTTGTGTCTGTAACTATTTAATCATTATAAAAAAGTTAATATTTGGGGCGCCTGGGTGTTTCAGTCGGTTAAGCATCTGCTTTCAGCTCAGGTCATGATCTCAGGGTCCTGGGATCAAGCCCCACATGGGTCTCCCTGCTCAGTGAAGAGTTGGCTTCTTCCTCTTCCTCTGCCACACCCCCCAGCTCATCCTTTCTCTCTCTCTCTCAAATAAATAAAATCTTTAAAAAAAGTTAGTATTTCTTTTATTACTTCTTAAGAAAGGCTTGATTTCTCACTACTGCCTGTGAGAGCCATTTAAACCAACTATCCTTTTGGTCAATTTGGACTGTACTGATCACACTCTATGTAATGCTAACTTTTTTGGTACCCTTACTTTTATTTTTGAATTGCTTCAGTTCTTTATTTTAAATTAATCTAATATAAAATGTTCAGATTTTATGAATATAGATAGTAACTGCCTATAGTTTAAGAACAAACAAAAACATTGAAGCACCAGGCCTTGGCTCAATGAATTCCTGATTAACCATCTCTTTTCTCTCAATTTCCAACCAAATCCAATTTTACTACACTATACTAATAGTTCTTCAATAGTTTCAAACATTTCTGAAATGTTAGTAAGAGGATAAATTCAGACAGGAACAAGGTTGTCTACATTAAAAACAAACAAACCAATAAGCTCCAATATCATTTTGTATAATCATACCATTTTGTAGATGAGGCAACTAATGAACAGAGACGTAAAGATGATTTGCAAGGGTAGTTAATTAGTGAGTGGTTCTTTATACCACTGATAAGCCAAGCAGCTTTATATAATGGGTATTTAATATGTACTGAATGGTGGCACTGCAAAATCTTGAAAACGCTCCTTTTTTTAAAAGATTTATTTATTTGAGAAAGAGAGAGCTCACATGTGAGTGGAGGGAAGGGCAGAGGGAAAGAATCTCAAGTAGACTCCCTCCTGAGTGCGGAGCCCCACACAGGGCTGGATCTCACAACCCTGGGATCATGACCTGAGTGGAAATCAAGAGATGGCTGCTTAACTGACTGAATAGCCCAGGTACCCCAAGGCTCTTTTTTTTTTTAAAGATTTTATTTATTTATCTGGGGGTGGGGGAGAGAGCACAAGCATGAGCAGAGGGAGAAGCAGGCCGCCTCCAGGGAGCCCGATGTGAGGCTGGATCATAGGGTCCTGAGATCATGACCTGAACTAAAGGCATATGCTTAACCAACTAATCCACCCAGGCGCCCCCTCCAAGGCTCCTTCTTAAGAATACTCATCAGTTTCCAATTAGATTTGCTGCATAAAATCTCAAATCAATACACACATATAGATATAACATGTACAGCATGGCATTCTTCTAGAAACTATGTCAGCAGAAAATGAGATATATTTAACTTGCCTTTAATGTTTACATAGGAGAGAAAAATGGACAAAGATTTAAATACATTCTCAAAAAGAGCATAGAACCAATTGGCCAAAGACACATATAAAAAAGGCCCTCAACTTTAGTTATCAAAGAAATGCATATGAAAACCCAAATTGGGAAAAAAAAAAGCCCCCCATGTTCAGACAATATAGAATGAACAAAGAACATATATTCATAAATGGAAGAGTGAACAGCTATCAGAATGAGTCAAACCCACACAAAACAAAATGCATGAAACTTACAAAACATGTTGAGTAAGAAAGAACATAGATACCAAATTCGTGTATACTTTCATTCATATAATATTGAAAAATAAATAAAGCCAGGAAAGCAGTTACTTTTGTCAGGTTTATACAAAATAAGATTTATATCAGCTAAGGCCAAAATGTTGGATTGTGGATGAGTCTGAATAATAATAATTGCTCCCACATACTGAGGGCTTACTATGTTCCAAGCACTGTGATAAACATTTTGCACATATCATTTTAAACCTTAACAAAAATAGTATGGTATTTTACAGAGGGATAGGAAGTAAACTGACACTAAAGTAACCTTTAGGACTTGCCTACAACTCCAAACCCCAGCATATGTCTAAATTAGGACTCAAACTCAAATGTGGCTAGTTTCAAAGTCTAATCTTTCTCTACTGTATAATTTTGCCTTCCTCTGAAAAATAAAGGCTTCGGACTTTATTCTGTAGCAAAGGGAAATATCAAATACAATTTGGAAGAAGTCCTTTTTATAGTTTACATTTTTTACAGCCTTTTAAGAAAGTCTTTATAGAGGTTTTTGTCTTCCAGGTGAACAGTTTTTATTTCTTATGGTAAAATGGTTATTCCATTTGCTGGTTCATTTCAGTTAACTTTTCAATGAAGTGTGGAGGTTAGAACTGCACATAACATTTCTGGTCCTTTAACATTCATGGATTTCAACTTTATAGTTTTGGTGACATCAGTAAAAGTTGCACAGTAAGGACCACTGAAATCCACTTCTCCATAAAACAGTGGAAAAACTGGCAAAGCTGGTCAATATCAACTTTTCAGAGCCTTGGAAATTAACCCAAGGCTTGCAGTAAACTGGAAAGCCTTTATCCAAGAAAACTGGCTGATTTTCAGTAAGAACAGCTTTGTATCACTTTAACTTGCCCTAATCTGATTCCCTCATGATCTAGTGGTAGCCTTGAAAAGTAACAGTCCAATAGTCCCCAGTCCAGCCTGGTGGTCAGAATAAACATAACACAGCTGGAGCTCTTTCAAAGTCACATCCCAAAGAACTGTCATTACTTATCTCCTCTGGTAGATTCTGTGTAAGACCCCATCTTTGGCTATATCTGACCTGTCTCAGAACTTGCCTACTGCAAAAAACTTTCTCCCCTGAGTGGATGGAAGGGTACAGAGGGGAAACTGTTAAAAAAAAAAACAAAAAAACCCCACGAAACTGTAGGCAGGGGTGCCTGGGTAGTTCAGTCTCTTAAGCGTCTGACTCTTGATTTCAGCTCAGGTCACAATCTCAAGGTTATGAGATCGAGCCCTGAGTTGCACTCTGCGCTGGGCACAGAGCCCGCTTAAGATTCTCTCTCTCCCTCTGCCCCTCCCCTCTCCTCTCTCTAAAAAAATAAAATAAAATAAAAATTGCAGGCAAATGTCTTAACTTTGTGGCTGCCTGAGATAGTGGATAATAGTTGGGCAGACTAACCAAAAAACTTAAAAGGAAAAACTGGTAAGTTAGATTTCCACAGAAGCTCTGAAAAGCTCCGTCTTATTCCTGGGACTCTAGAAGGCAATGCACATGCAAAGGGCTGTGTGCATCTCAAGACCCTAGAAGGTCCTAAGCTCTCACCTCTGGCTAAACTTGAGGCTCCACAAAAGCGGGAAGTGGAGGCTAAAGAAGGGCTGTCAATTGCATGACTGTTTATGGAGTACCCCAACACACACACACAGAGCCCTTTGGCAAAGACTGGGAGATTTATTGCTTTAAGGTGTTTAAAGAAATCTCTGTCCAATCAATAGCTGACCACTAAGCTAACTGAGTAGGGACCTCAATGGCCAGACAAAAACATCAGAGAATTCATCACTAGCAGATTGGTTCTACAGGAAATACTAAAGGGAGTCATTCAGGCTTAAATGAAAGGACACCAAACAGTAACTTGAATTCACATGAAGAAATAAAGAGCACCAGTAAAGGTAACTACATAGTAAATATAAAATTCAGTCTAAATGTATTTTTTGCTTGTAACTCCTTTTTTCTCCTGATCTAAAAGACAATTGCATAAAGCACCAAATACAAATCTGTGTTGACAGGTGCATAACGCATAAGATGAATAGGGGTATGGGAGAGAACAGATATATATTAGGCAAAAGATTTTACATACTTTTGGAATTAAACTGGTATTAATCCAAACTAGCTTTTTATAAATTGAGGTGTTAACTGCAATCTCCAGGATAACCACAGAAGAAAATAATTTATTATATATATATATTAAAAGAAACAAGGGAATTAAAATGGTTCACTATAAAAAACCCATTTAATACAGTCAGTAATGGGGGACTTGAGGAACAAAAATAGATATAAAACATACAGAAAATAGCAAAAATGGCAAATGTGAATCCTATTTTATCAGTAATCACATTAAATGTAAATGTATTAAACTCTTCAATTAAAAGTAGGGAGAGGCAGAATGGATTTAGAATAAAAGACTATATGTCATCTACATATTACATATATATTTTAAATTCAAAGAAACAAATAGGTCAAAGTAAAAGGACAGAAAAAGATACAGCATGCCAAAAGTAACCGAAGGAGAACAAGAGTGCCTATACTATTATCTGAGAAAATGCCTTTAGAACAAAAATTGTTACTAGACACAAAGAATGCATTATTTCATGATGAGAGGGTCAATCTATCAAGAAGATATAACAGTCATAACCTATCAGGCACCTAAGTACAGAGCTCCAAAACACATAAAACAAAATGGCCAAAACTGAAGGGAGAAGTAGATAATTCAACAATAATAATTATAGATTTTAGTACCCCACTTTCAATAATGGAGAGAACTAAGAAGAGGATAAACAAGGAAAGAGAAGACATAAATAACAGTATATACCAACGACCTAACAGATACTCATGGAACACTCCACCACCCAGTGATAGTAAAATATACCTTCTTCTCAAGTGCACATGAAATATTCTCCAGGACAGAGTATTAGGCTATAAGATGAGTCTCAACATGTTAAAAAGGAATAAAATCATACAATGTATTTTCTCCAACTATAATGGAATGGCATTAGAAAGCAATAACTAAAGGAATGGGAAATTCACAAATATGTAGAAATTATAAATGGGTCAAAGAAGAAATCACAAAAAAAATTAGAAAATACTTCAAGATTAAGAGAAATGAAAGCACAACATACCAAAACTTATAGAACAGTGAAAGTAGTGCTTAGAGGGAAATTTATAGCTGCATATGCATACATTTTTAAAAAGTTCTCAGATGAATAACCTAATCTTCCATGTTAAGAAATTAGAAAAGAAAGAGGAAGCCAAACCTAATGCAGGCAGAAAGAGGGCATTATAAGGATTAGAGTGGAAATAAATGAAATAGGGAATAGAAAACCAACAGAAAAAAAATTAACAAACCCCAAAGTTGAGTCTTTAAAAAGATCAACACATCTAATTAATAAGCCTTTAGCTAAACTGACCAAGAGTAAGAAAAAAGAAGACTCAAATAACTAAAATCAGGAATGAAAGAGGAATATTACTACTAATCTCATAGGTAAACTTATAGAAATAAAAGGTACTATAAGAGAATACTATGAAAAACTGTATGCCAACAGATAGGATAACCTACACAAAATAAATTCCTAGAAAGACACAAATTACCAAAACGGACTCAAAAAGAAATAAGGCAATCTGACCTACAAAAAGAGATTGAATTAGTAATTTAAAAAGTACCCACAAATAAAAGCCCAGGCCTAGATGGTCTCGCACTGTTGAATTCTACCAAACAGTTAAAGATTAATACCAATCCTTCATAAATTCTTTCATAAAAATAGAAGATGGAATATTTCCAAAGTCATTCATTCTGTAAGGCCAACATTACCCTGATTCCAAAATCAGGCAAAGACATCACAAGAAATAAAAATAAAGACCTAGATCCCTTATGAATACAGATACAAAAATCCTTGACAAAATACTAGCAAACTGAATCTATCATCATATTTAGAAGACTATACACCATGACCAAGTGTGATTTATCCTAGGAATACAAGATGGGTTCAACATACAAAAATTAAATCAATAATGTAATATACTGTATTAACTGCATAAGGAAAAAAATCTGATATGATCACCTCAACAGGTGCAGAAAAAGCATCTGACAAACTTCAACATCCAACAATGTGGTAACAGAATGTAAGTTCCTCAACTTGATAAAGATCATCTACTGGAAAACCCACTGCTAACATCATACTTAATGGTGGAACACTAAAATCTTCCCTCTTCAAACTGGGCAGAAGAGAAAGATGTCTACTCTCACCATTTCTATTCAACACTGTATTAGAGATTCTAGCCAGGGCAATTAGGCAAGAAAATGGAATAAAAACCAGATAAGAATGAGGTAAAGCTATCTCTATTCTCAGATGACACAATATTATATACAGAAAATCCTAAGGAATGTACTAGAAAATTATCACAGAGGTAACTAGTTCAGCAAAACTGAAGGATATTAGATCAATATATAAAAATTACTCTTATTCCTATACACTAGCAACAATCAAAAATGAAATTTAAAAAGTAACTCCATTCACAATATCATAAAAAAAAAAACACCTTAGGAATAAACTTAATAAAAGAAGTGTAAGGTGTATACATAAAAACTATAAAACATCCTTGAAAAAAATTAAAGACTTAAGTAAATGGATATATATCCCATGTTGAAGGATTAAAAAAGTAACACTGTTAAGATGGCAATACTTCTGAATTGATCTACAGCTGCAATGCCAACTTAATGAAAATTCCAACTTCTGTCCTTAGAGACATTGACAAGCTGATGCTAAAATTCACATGGAAATTCAAAGGACCTAGAGGAGTCAAAATAATCTGTAAATAGAATGAATTTGGAAGATTCACACTTCCTAATTTCAAAACTTACTACAAAGTTCAATTAATTAAGACAGTGTAAGAGTAGCATAAAGAAAGATATATAGAACAATGGAACAGAATTCAGAGTCTAGAAGTCCTACATCTACAGTCAACTGATTTTTCACAAGGGTGCCAAGACCATTCAATGGGGAAGAAATAGTCTTTCTGACAAATGATGCTGGGACAATTGGGTATCCCTGGGCAATAGAATGAATTTGGGTACCTATGTAACACTGTGTACAAAAATTAACTCAAAATGCAAAGACCCAAAAGTATGAGCTAAAACTATTAAAACTCTTAGAAGGAAACAGTACACATCTGCATGACCTTTGATACCTAAAAGCACAAGTAACCAAAGAAAAAATAAATTGGATTTAATAAAAATTAAAAACTTCTTCATTTGAGGATACTATCAAAAAAATGAAGACAACCCACAGATGGGAGAAATACTTGCAAATCATAATATATCTAATAAGCATCTAGTATCCAGAATATATAGAGAAAACATAACAATAAAAAAACAATTAAAAATGGTAAGAGTATTTCTCAGAGAAATGATTATTTCTCCACAGAAAGAGAATGAATATTTTCCCCACAGAAAGTATAGAAATGCCCAATAAGCACATGAAAAGATGCTCATCATCATCAGTCACCAGGAAAATACAAATCAAAACCATGAGTTATTACATCACATGCATTAGAATGGCTATCATAAAAACACTATGGACAAGTGTGTGCAAGAATGTGGAGAAATGCAACCCTCATATGTTGTTGGTGGCAATGTAAAATGGTGCTGCCATTTTTCGAAAACAGTTTGGTAATTCCTCAAAAACTTAAAACAGAGAGTTACCATTTGATTCAGCAATTCAACTCCTAAACATATGCCCATGAGAAATGAAAACACATGCCCATACAAAACCCTAGAGACTTTGTAAGCAGAAAAACTTCAGAGCAGCATTATTTATAATACCAAAAAGTGGAAACAACACAAATGTTCATCAACTGATGAATGGATAAAGAAAATGTGGTATAGTCACACAATGGAATATTATCTGGCTATAAAGGCATGAAGTACTGATATATAATATAACATAGATAAACTGTGAAAACATTTTGTTAAGTGAAAGAAGCCAGATAGGAAAGGCCATATAATGTACAGTCCCATTTATACGAAATGTCAGAACAGGAAAATTCATACAGCCATTAAGTAGTAAGTTGTTGCTAGGTCCTGGGAGGAAGGAAGAATGGAGAATGACTGCTAATGGATATGGAATTTAGGGAAGTAACGAAAATATTCTGGCATTACTGGTGACTGATGCACGACTTTGTAAATATACTAAAAACCACTGAATTGTGCAATTTTAAAACAGTGTATTTTATAATATGTGATTTATATCTCAAAAGATAAAATCTAAAAAGCTGAACAAAAATTTATAATTTCATCCATCTGTGAATAATTTTCTTAATCTATGACATGCAGTAAATTGAGATTTTTTGCTGCTACATAAATCTGCATCATATGCTTTAAGATAGAAGTGGAAGTGACTCATTTGTTGGGATATGAGCTAGCAAATCACATTTGCATCTCAGTAAGGTTTCACTGTTCTCAAATCATTAAGACATAATGCAGTCTCCAAAAATGACAAAAATGTTTTTCTATGTTAAAAATAGCTCCAAACCAGAGAATAGATGGAATGTAGAACCATTAATTTTCTTAGATATGATAAAAATATTATGGTTATAAGTAATTGTTCTTATCCTTAGACATATCATATCCACAACTTAGTTTCATATGTTATAGGAAAAAAGCTTAAGTTTAGGTGAGTATCTGGATATTCTTATACTATTCTTCCAACTTTTCTCTTATGTTTGAAATTTTTTATAGTAGGGTGTTGGAGAAACTGCCTTGAAAACAAAGCTATTCTTCAAAATAGATGATGATAGTAATGAACAGAGAGTGAAGACATCTAAAAGAGTAATGATATTCCCCAAACTAGGAATGTGTTAAGGTCTTGCAGAGTCTACTTGGCAAAGTTCAGGCTGCGTTACCTGGCAGCAATATGGTTTGATAAGATGGTGAAATGTTAGTTTGCTAGTTTTGTGTTTTTCTGATTGTATCCACTACAGTAGATCTTTTTGCCATGGCACAACACTGGGCTACTCTTCCCAGAATATAAATGGTAGCTGAAAACTTTCTATCCTGTAATACAGCTTATTTTCTTAAATATACATTCATATTTGCCCACAGTAAATTTTCCTAATTAAAACAGCTTATGTGATTTTTTTTTTTTTTTTTTTGCCTACCAAAATGGCTTAAGACTTTTGTTTCTATAGTTAATTCCCTGTTGGCATTCTTGACTTAATAGAGCTCAGTCTAATCTGCCTCTCCTTTTCCATGGCCCATGGAGGACTACCTTGCTGTATGTACTTCTCCTTTAAACATGTATTTTTTTATCCTCATTTTAATTTCCCTATCACTTAGTAAAGTGATCCAGTATAAATAAATATATAAATGGATGAATAAATAAATAAATAAAAATAAATCCAAGCGCACCATCTTGTTAAAGACTTTTGAAAAGTTGCGAGTACCCTTTACCCTTCAATCTAAACATAATAATATAACCTAAATATAACAGCAAATCTAAAAGAGTAAAATAAAAATGTTGAAACAGCGCCTATGTAATTTCTTAGACTACTTTTATCTTAACTGCAAAAACTTACTAGGCATGTAGAAATAGTGCGGGCAGGGAAGAGAAACTCCAAGTCAGGAATAGCCCAAGTTAGAGCTACCCAGTTAAATGAGTTTGATCTTGGTCAGCGTCTTTCTTCCTCTTATCCACATGTATCATCGTAGAGCTTAATTAGACAGGCAAAAATAATAGAGGGCATTTTTCTTAAGCTGTTAGAATTTAATTTACCATTAGCATTCCTTCTCACCAAATTTTCTTTTGGTGAGAGGGAGAGAGAAAATCCTCAAGCAGACTCCCTGCTGAGCGCAGGCCTCACATATACCAGGACTCTGAGATTATGACCTGAGCTGAAATCAAGAGTCAGCAGCTTAACTGAATGAGCCACCCCAAACGCCCCTTCTTACCAAATTTTTTGAAGTTAGGCAGCAATAAATAAAAATTCATACATAATTGAATACATTAATTAAATTTTGAATAATGATTTTTTCAAAATAGTTCATTTCCAACCATCAAAACAGCTATTTGATAAAAAGAAGCCATGTAACATGCAATGAAATAAATATGAAGATTCTTGATTATTACCATTATGTTACAATTACACGGCTCATTTAGTTAACTGGCTTTATAAGAGCATCTAATGTATTAGCACATTAAGTGCTTTTTTAATGCTAGTCTATCAGTCACACAATTAATAAATACCAAGGAAAAACTAAGGACATTCAAGGTTTTAAAGAGACTTAAAATATCCATGATACTGCTATTATCAATATGTATATTTATATCTTACACACACACACACACACACACACACACACACACACACACACACACACACACACTCTCTCCAAGAGGCCAGACTAGAGTCACTAGAGAATACAGAATATCTGGCTTGAACAATCAAATTCATAGATACAGTAAGAGCTCCAATAAAATGGTAATTAGCTACAGCATTGTATGAAGCAGGTTTCTAAAAAGCAACACTACTGACATTTGGGGCTGGATAGTTTTGGTTGTGAGGAATTGTCCTGTGCTTTGTGGGATGTTAAGCAGCACTTGTTCCCCACCCTGTAATAGATGCATGCAATAAACCCCAATTGTGACAACCAAAAATGTCTCCAGACATTGCTAAATATCCCCTGGGGGGCAAAACCACCTTCAGTTGGGAACCAAGGCTCTGAAGAAACAGGTGTCAACCTTGGTTTCATGGTAAAACACTTGGTGAGCTTTTAAAACTCCCAATGCCCAGCTGCATCCCACAAAAATTAAATCAGAATATCTGGAGTGAGGGGGTGGGAAACGGACTTGTTTTCAAAGCTCCCCAGGTAATTCCAATTTTTAGCTAAGGTTGAAATCAACTACATTAAAGTGACAATTTTATCTACATAATTTCTCTCCTTTGCAGAATTTCTATGAACTCTGCAGAGTATAGGTGCATTAATAGGTATCCCCTGGTCATCTCCAGTCTGGCTACTAGATGAAACAGTATACTCAGGGAAGAACTAAGAACTTGTTATAAACTCATTTAATTTTAGTCAACAAATTTTAAACCAATACACCTAACTCAATCTTTATTTTTATTTATTTTAGAGAGAGAGAGCAGGAGGAGAGGCAAAGGAGGAAGGAGAGAGAGAGAGGATCTTGAGCAGACTCCACGCTGAACGTGGAGCCCATGCGGGGCTCAATCTCATGACTCTGAGATCATGACTTGAGCTGAGACCAAGAGTCAGATGCTTAACTGACTGAGCCACCCAGGCACCACATCCTAACTCATTTTTTTTTTTTAAGATTTTTATTTATTTATTTATTTGACAAAGAGAGAGAGAGAGAGAGAGACAGCGAGAGAGGGAATACAAGCAGGGGGAGTGAGACAGGGAGAAGCAGGCTTCCCGTGGAGCAGGGAGCCCAATGTAGGGCTCGATCCCAGGGTCCTGGTATCATGACCTGAGCTGAAGGCAGACGCTTAATGACTGACCCACTCAGGCGCACCCATCCTAACTCATTTTTTAACCAAGTATTTGGAAATTCAATAGTGTTTGAGGGAGGGGTGCCAGAGGTAAAGTAAATTAGGAATATGTTTCCAAAGATATGCAGGGATTTTGTTTTCTTCACTCGTTGATAATAATTTCTTTCCATGAGTTGTGGGAGAAATGCATACAAACATGCAACTAATAAAGTTAACTTAAGATTCTTAAGCATACATTTAAAATGCTTTTACTATATTATCTCATCAAATTCACTAACTTGAATTATTAAAAAACTTAATGATCTCTGCCTATAAAAGTTTCGTGAAGACAGAATGCGGTGAGCTACAGAACAAATAAGAGGTGAGGAAGAGAACTTTACTGTAGGGCCCATGTCTGTTAACAGAACTGCCTCAGAGATCTAAAAGTTACTCTGACTTAGGCTGTAAGGATATTCACTGAAACTGTTCAAGTTGTCTACTAGGTGCTAGGTTACTATGGGGAGTTAAGATCAGTCTGCAAGACAAGTCTGAAAGACAAGAAAACTTGAGATAGTTACATAATCATATGCTGTGTTGCACTGCCAAATGCCAAAATAAATAAAGAAGGATTCTGTCTAAATGTGATGGAGAGATCACATGCTTAAAAAAAAAAAGAGAAAGAAAGAAAAGTTAATATAAGGAGACAATAGCCCCTCCGTCCTAATTCCTCAAGGCACAGAGAAACTGCAGCCAGAAATCAATTCCTCAGGCAGATAACTTAATACTTCGGAGAAATTTTAAAGGAGTGGGTGGAAGTCAGAGACTGCAAAAGTGAGGTGGAAATCTAAAGCCAGTTGGGGTAGTTGTGGGAAGGGGAAGAGGGAATACAGAGTGTGCAGATGTGTTAAAAGTCTACCAACAGAAGAGTCCATTTCCCCCTTTCCTATCTAAGGTCCAGGGCCCAGAACTGCTACCAGCAGCCAGTGTGTGTTCCCCAAATAGAAGTTTAGAGGAATCCTTCTGAAGAACTGAATGATTCCTGGAGAACACAGAGACATCTAGAAATCTCTCAATATAAAGCTTGCTCACCTAAAAGTCAAGCCCAACAGCAGATAAGCTCTGGCTATACATGGAACTTAACCTGTCATTTAAAAATACGAACAGATAACAAAAAGACCACCAGACACATTGAAGAAAATCTCCAACATGAAGATTTAAAAAAACCCAAACTTACAAAAAAAAAAAAAAACTCAGAAGAAGCAGAGCTAATACAGGATAATATATAAAAATATAAATAAAATAAAAAATAAATAAAAACAAAAAATTTCACATCTCTATGCATTGTGTAACTTTTATCCAAATTAAAAATGCATAAATCCTTAGTAATTTCACATATTCAAATTTATCTCACTGATATACCATGTTTATTCATAACAGCATTGTTAGTATTACCAAAAGGCTAGAAACAACCTAGATGTTCATCAGTTGTGGTCTAAATGCATAATAATTCATAGGACAGAATCAGATGCAGCCATTCATGATTAATAATTATGACTATATAATTATAATTATTTCGGTATAATTCTATGTTAACATAATAATTCATGCACTGTTATGGAAAGATCTCAGGATATGTTGCTGGGTAAGCAAACACAAAGCACAAAACCAGGTAGATAGTATGCCACCATTTTTGTAAAAAAATGGGAAACAAAAGTATCTAATAGTGCTTACTTGTATACTATTACAAAATATTGCTGGGAATGATACAAAAGAAACTAATTGGAATTGTCGCCTATGGGGAAAGAAAATGGGTGGCTGAAAGGCAAAGGTGAGATGCAATTTCTTCCCTATACGTCTTCTGACTTACAATCACATGAATATAGTAATTATTCAAAAATTAAATTAAAATTGATAAAACTATAGGGGCACATGGGTGGCTCAGTCGGTTGAGCATCTGACTCTTGATTTCAGCTCAGATCATGATCTCAGGGTCATCATATTGAGCCTGGAGATGGGCTCCATGCTGGACATGGAGCCTGCTTAAGATTTTCTTTCTCCCTCTCCACCCTTCCCCCAAGCAGTGTGCACACAAAGCATGCTCTCTCTCTCAAAAAAAAAACTGATAAAACTATAGCTTTTGATTCAACAATTTCACTTCTAAGTAGTCCATACTTCAGTGTTACTTTTATAAAAGTACAAAGATATACAATTCAAGGTTCTTGAGTACAGTATTATTTTAATCGTAGAAAAATATTTGTAAATAAAGAGCTTGAAAAACACACACGCCACAGAACATTTATATTATGGAATACTGTGCAGTAGTAAAAGAAAAAAAAAGTGAAATAGCTCTCTATATATGGACAAGAAAAGCTACCTGGGACATACTGCTTAGTCATAAAAGTCAGACCTATATGTATGGTATGGTTTAATTTGAATTAAAAAAAAATAAAATTTAGGAATAATTAACATAACGTCTATACACAGAAATATAGAAAGGGCACCTGGATGGCTCCATCGCATCAGGCTCTTGGTTTCAGCTCAGGTCATGTTGTGGGATCAAGCCCCACAGGGGGCTCTGTGCTTGGCGGGAGTTTGCTTGAGGATTTTCTCCCTCTGCTCCTCCCCCCACTCACAAGCACAAGCACGTACACTCTCTAAGTAAATAAACAAATCTTAAAAAAAAAAGAAACATGGAAAAATAAAGCTATTGGGAATATTATAATATCAGGACGGTAGTGGGATGAAGGAGAGAATAAAGAATGATTTTTATTTGATGCTATACTTTTAGACTGTTTCAGTTTGTTATACTGAGCATAAATTTGTATATTATTATAGAATTAATAACAAATTAATTTGAATATCTTATAAGGTGTTAATATCCAGGACATAAAAAGAACACCTACAACTCAATGACATTAAAAACAAACAACCTAATTAAAAAATGGGCAGCAAGCTTGAATACATTTCTCCAAATATGTACAAATGGCCAATAAGCACAAAATATACTCAATACCACTAACCAATCAGGAAATACAAATCAAACCAGAATGAGATACTACCTCACACCCATCAAAATGGTCACTATCAAAAACCTACAAAATAACAAGTGCTGATGAGGATGTGAAGAATCTTGTGCACTGCTGGTGAAGATATAAAATGGTGTAGCCATTATGAAAAACAGTATGGTGATTCCTCAAAAAATTAAAAAGAGAATTACCATATGATCCATCAATTTAATTTTTGGGCATATGCCCCAAATAACTGAAAGCATATCATGAAAATTTATTTGCACACCCCCGTGCATAGCAGCATTGTTCATAATAGCCAAAAGGAAGCAACTTAAGTATCCATGAATGGCAGAATGGATAAACAAAATGTGGCATATACATACAATGGAATATTCTGACACATGCTATAATGAATGAACCTTGCTTGAGAACATTGATAAGCTAGTCACAGAAGGGCAAATACTGCATGGTTCCACTTTTATGAGGTTGCTAAAGTAGTCAAATTCATGAGATAGAGTTGGATAGCATGGTGGTTTCCTAGGGCAGAGGGAAATGAGAATGGGTACAGAGTTTCAGTTTTGCACAAAGAAAAGAGTTCTGTGGATGAGGGATGGTGTGTTAACACAACAATGTGAATGTACCTAACACTACTGAACTACACACTTAAAAATGGTTAAGATGGCAAATTTTATGTATTTTACCACAAATTTAAAAAAATAACAAAATATTGTGGTTTTATTATAAGCAAGGCTTAATGTAAGGTTTAAAAAAAGGACCTTGTGTATTTGGAAAGAGGAAACAAACATTATATTTAAATGGCAATTTAAATTGAAAAATAGAATATGACAGGATGATTAACTTTATATAAGTATCCTAAATCAGTGATTTTCAACCTTTTTCTCCCTTTCTTCCTTAATGCACCTGAATTTTAAGTCACTTACTTTTCCTATCAGCAACAGTAGCTCATTTTATTTTATTTTTTTTTTAGATTAGTACCTCCACGGTAGCTCATTTTAGATGGCAACAAGTAAAACCAGGCTAAGGCTTCTAGGTAGTAGTGTGGGGATTCAGAAGGAGCCTGGGTTCCCTGCTAATATCAACAGAGCTGCTGAAAGGAAAACTGAATTCTTTCCTCTTGTTGGAACTACTGTTCATTGGATGTTGTTATATACAAATGAATTTAATCCTTATCGGATAAGGCTAAAAAAAAAAAATCTGTTCTTACTCCCTCCCCCTCAACTTCTACTTTTTTGTTCTCCATCCCTTAAAAAAACCTGTCTGCACTCACACCTATTTACCTTTCAGAGCATTGCAATCAGGTTTCATTCCTCAATACAATATGTAGGCTGCTCTGACAATAGATCCCAGTGGCCTATTAACTGACATATAACACGGATCTTTCTCTTGTCTTCCTTTTACGTGAGCTGTCTGAGGCACTGAAGACTGGAGTGAACTCCTCAAAATAATCTCTTTTCTCAGACTGTAACATGCTTTCTTATTTCTGTTTTAAATTCTTTCCCATATTTGGAGGGCTCATGTTCTTCTGCCTAACCCCAAAATACCAGTTTTCTCCCTATCCTTATCACTTTCTAAGATATTGTTACTTTCTGAGATATTGTTCTATTGTTTAAATTTTCAATAACTCTCCAAGACCCACACATGGAAATAAGTCTAATTTTCTTGGCCTGGTCTCTGATATCTTCTCTTGAACTCTGACTATAAGCCACCATGCATTTAGTATTACACCTTCCACTTAGAATGCCCTTCTGAATCCCTAGTCTGCTTGGTAAACTTAGTTTTTACGATTTTACACATGCCACCTCTTGTGTGATGCTGGCCCTCACTCCATCAGGTTGATCTGGAAACTCTCTGTCCAGTTTATTTAGTGATCTGTTTCTCCTATTTGAGAGTACGGACTATGTATCATGATGCTTGGTAAACTAATGCACTCAAATAAATTTACTTTAAAATAATTTATTTTAATTTGTTGATTGCAATAAAGCACTACTAATTTCTTCCATGATCTCTTTGTCCTTGTGAGTAGTAATGCTGAAGTCTTAATTGCCTTAGTTAAAAGAAAAGTACTAAATACCTACCAATTGCCACAAATCATGCTAGGGACTAGATAAAAAAGTTAAGGTAATAAGAGTAGTAACAAACATAACTAAAGATTCAAAATATATAACGACTGGGCTCATAGGCATACAGTTTTTATGGGCGGGGGTAGTGGAAAAGACTCTGATTTTCAATTAGGAGACTTGGTTAGACTTGGTTTGTACTTCCAGTTATAATTACAATGTACTTAGTACAGTGAGTGCGATTTGGAAAAAGTCAGTCAACCTTTCTACAACTGTGTCATATAAGAGAAAAAGTTCCTTCTGATATAATATCACCATTGTAGCTCTATTCTGCCACTCTTCTATTATTTAATCTATGCTTTTTCTATTACTAAAGAGTTGAGAAGTTAAAACAGTAAATGAGGAATCTGTGAAAGTACAATTGGCCAGAAACATAGAGAATGTGAGGAAAAAGAGATGATTTAATTATCTCCTTTGGAGTCAAGTCACAGAAACACAGAGAAAAAAGAAACTGGGATAAAAACTTCTATGAACTAGGCCACACCAAGCAAGTGTGAAAAAAAGAATCTTATCTGAAAAGTAATAATTTAAACACTAGACAAACTATTTAGGGTAACAATTCAGACACTGTTAGAATAAATTTCAATGGCAGAAATCTTAAACCAATTTATATCTTAAGACGTATTTAATATCCATATTTAACTGTCAAATATAAACAAAAAGTAATGTTGAAATTGATCACTTTTATGCTTTAGTTTATTTCTAATCAGTTAAAAATATCTAAAATATGATTAAGGCATGGCAAATGCTACTCCAAAAATTTTAATTTTAAAAAGAATAGCATCTGAGGAATTCTTAATCTCAGGAAACAAACTGAGGGTTGATGGGGTGGTGGGGGGTGGGAAGCAAGGGGTGGCTGGGTGATAGACACTGGGGAGGGTATGTGCTATGGTGAGCGCTGTGAATTGTGTAAGACTGATGAATCACAAACCTGTACCTGTGAAACAAATAATACATTGTATGTTAAAAAAAAAAAGAAGATAGTAGGAAGAGAAAAATGAAGGGGGGAAATCGGAGGAGGAGATGAACCATGAGAGACTATGGACTCTGAGAAACAAACTGAAGGTTCTAGAGGGGAGGGGGATGTGAGGATGGGTTAGCCTGGTGATGGGTATTAAAGAGGGCACGTACTGAATGGAGCACTGGGTGTTACACGCAAACAATGAATCATGGAACACTACAAAAACTATGATGTAATGTATGGTGATGAACATAACATAATAAAATTTTAAAAAAAGATAATTTAAAGGATATCATATGAGACCTTCCAATTGAATAAAAAAAAAAAAAAAAAGAGCATCTGAACTAAGCTGCTAGAGGTAATACGGATTAGTGCAAAAAGAGCCCAGCCTTGAACTAACAAAACCTGGGTTCAGATTTGCCTAGTTATTTCATTTCTTTGAGTCACCCTTAAAGGGAGGAATGGATGATATTTGCTTCCACTTATTTTATACAGATGCTATAACATTAATATATACTTAATAAATTTATAAATCATGCATATATGCTTAGGTTTAACCTAGATTTTAGACAGGTGTAAAACATTTATATACCATTTAACTTATGAAGTATTCACTATCTTAACACTTTTTTTTAAAGATTTTATTTATTTATTTGTCAGAGAGAGAGGGAGAGAGCACAAGCAGAGGGAGAGACAGGCAGAAGGAGAAGCAGGCTTCCCGCTGAGCAAGGAGTCTGGGATCGTGACCTGAGCTGAAGGCAGATACTTGACCTTGACTGAGCCAGGGGGGTACCCCTATCTTAACACTCTTAAAACAAGTGTTCCTAGAATCTATTTCTGCCTTCAAGGTTGTCCTAAAAGTTTCACTTACATTAGTTAATAGAACAGGAATCACACACTTAGCTGGTAAGCACTAAAGTATCATACATATAAAATTAATGTTTATATACAAAATGGCTATATAAAAAATTTAATGCAATCATATTCCTTAAAATATTAAGGAGAGTTTCTTAGAGGGATTTGGAGAGAACATGTGTGAACCAGAAAACACTGCAGCCAAAGTTGTGAAGTTTACAAATCCGAAAGTCTGTGATTCTACCTAGAGGACTGCTAAAACAGGCCATATATTATTTAGTAAGAAATCCATTTAAGATTAATGCCTATGTTTCTTTCCCAGGCAACAGGAAAGAACAGCAGTAGCTGCAGTTGCTACTATCCAGGCTGCTAAGTGTTTCTAGCAACACCAGACTTTCTAGATTGGTTCATTCCACCAGCTTCTTCTTTGGTCAGATTTCAAGACCAGGAACAACTTTAGATTTACAACTTTAGAAACATAATGTAAAACAGCCTACACAAAATGACACAAATCGTTTAAAAAAAAAAAAAGATGGGCAAATATACGTATTAGACAGATATCCAGAATGGGTCAAAAATATTCATATCAAAGGAGAATTTAACACAAGATACACTCAATATGACACAGGATCATTTTTTTGTTGACAACAGGCAAAAACTATAACAAAGATAAAAATCATGAACCTTTTATCTTGTGTCAAACAGCCCAGAGATCTATAAAATTCAGAAGTTGAGCTTCATTCTCTGATCACAATATAATGAAACTACAAATTAATCAAGTGCAAAACAAAAGAAAATGAAAGAACTCTCTCAAGCACATGAAAAGTTAAAAAAAACAACAAACTTCTATTTTGGGTCAAAGAAGAAATTAGAGCTATAATATCAAACTATTAGAACATAAGGATAATTTTAATAAATCATATCCGTATCTAAGGGATACAGCCAAAACCATAATCAGAGACAAACTCAGATATAAATGTTCTTATCTTAAATAGGAAAAGAATGAAAACAAAGAATTCCATTTACAGAGTAAGAAAAAAATCCCAAGAAAATCAGGAGAAGGAAAAGAAAGGCACCTAATAAGTAAGAAAAGAGACAAAAAACAAAACAAAACAAAACAAAAAAACCCACCAAAAACCAAACACCCTGATATATCAATCTTAGCTTCATTTTTTTTTCTAAAAGAAAACCAATAGAAATAAACTACAGCTAAGTATAATTTGAAAAAAAAGAGGAAAATTCAAATGTATAAAACCAGAAATATGAAAATAGATATAAGAGATATAGAAGATAACTCAATTTAGGAGAGAATAATATATGTAATGCTATGCTGATACATTTGAAAATCTGAATGAATTCAAGGAAAAACAAATTACTAAATTTGATGAAGTAAAAACCTAACCAGAAAAAAACCACAAAAAATTGTCAAAGAATTACCTCCAACAAAGGCTCCAGGCCTAGATGGTTTTATGGTTGAGTTCTTTAAAACTTTCAACAACAAATAAGTCCCATGCTATATAAACTGTTCCAGAGCACAGAAATTTAGGGAAAGAGTTCCAATTCATTTACGAAGCTGGCCTAACCCTGATATCAAAACCTGACAAAGATAGCACAAAAAAAGAAAATTACAGACCAAAATATTCACTCATAAATATAGATGCAAAGATCCTAAATAATATACTTGAAAACAGAGATCAACCGTACACTAAAAGATTACACATCTTGATATGAAGAGAACATTCATTCTAGAACTAAAAGAAGGGTTTATATGTTAGGTAATATCTTTATATATCACATCAATAGGTAAAAGAAAAAAGCAGTTCATAATAATCTCAATAAATGCCCAAAAGCGTTTGATAAATTTCAATATCCATTTCTCATAAAATAGCAAATAAGGTCTTGATCAACTATAAATGAAACATCCTTAACATCAAAAAACTATAAGAGGAAATGATGCCTATCATTGTTATTATTTAAAATCAGAAGGAAAATCTATTAAATGTAATAAAATAGAGTGAGGAAGATATATAGAATAAATTTTACTCGAGTCAAAAGTAACAACTGAAAAATTCAGTATATATAAAATACAACATAAATAGAACAAAAGTCTATAGATAGCCTATAAACCTAAACAAATCAGTAGTAAAGCAATAGAAAAAATATTTTTAACATAAATAACAAAAAAAAAAATTACCAAGGAAAAAAAGAAAAACAAGTGGACTTAATTGAAGGGAAAAAACTGAAACTTCACTGAAGGGCATGAGAAAGACATAAATTAAGAAACATACTTCTAGCTCTGAAATTAATTTTTCTAATAGAAGATTTCACATTTAATGCATTTTGAATCAAAATTCCTTTGAGGTTTCCTTTTTTAAAGTTAGAAAAGTGATCCCAAACTTCAAATGAAAAACATTAACTGGTCTGAAAATAAAACCAAGGAAATTTTTTAAAAAGAGGGATAGCATAGTAAGGGGAGTCTGGTCCTACCAGTTTTTTAAATAGTTAATAGTTAAAATATTAAAAATGGTATGGTACTGGAATAAGGACAGAAAACATCAAGGAAAAAAACTGAGTCTAAAAGGGCTTTAGTAATAAGTTAAAAGTTATATTTCAGATTAGTGTGTTAAGAGAAAAAAAATTATTCAATAAATGAGGCTGGGATAATTAGTTAGTAATATTCAGAAAAAAACTGAAGTTAGTGCCTTATCTAATGGCATTTTCACCAAGACTAAAGGATTATATATGAAGAGTGAAATAAGAAATATCTTTAAAAAAATCTAGGAAAAATACACAGGTATTGAGCTGCTAGTGGCATGGCGAAGTTATTTCTAAGCATAATAGCAGTGCTACAAGCTGTAAAGAAAGTGGCTAAATCAGACTACTTATAAAGAGATTAAAACAATACACAGTAATCTTAAAAAATATTTACATTTTAATAGTTAATATCCTTAATATATAAAGGTCCATAAACCCGCAATCTCAATTTTGATAATATACACTAAATTATATCATCAAGAATGTTCGCTGCAGTGTTATTTGCCACTGTTCCCCCTTCAAGAATTGTGTAAACAGTGGGGCCAAATTTGGTTAAACAATAACAAGAACATACACAAAAAAAGAAGGCATTAGATAAAAATAAAAAGAAATAAACCAAAGTGGTTATTTTTAGGTAGTAAGATTTACTGGTACTAGTTTTTTTTTTTTTAAATATGTTTATAACTCTTTCCCAAAACTGTAATGATGAATACAAATTACGTTTGTAATCCAAAAATAATATAAACACATTATTGATCATTTTCATAAACATGAGATTATCAGAATTCAAGTTTCAACAAATACAAAAGTTCAGGATCATTTGTAAATTAAACATTTTGCATGCTGAAAGCCCCTTAAAGCTTTCTGTTCCTATTAGTATCTTAATTTAGTATGAAAAGAGTGTTAAGTCAGTCAATGGTGTCTTAGATTATATCTTCATTTTTTCCTCTCAAAGGGATTTTGATTTTAATGACTGTGAAAGGGATTAATTTCACAAAAAATACATCTGAACATCATTGCAATAAATTATACAAGGGTCTAAATGCAATAGAATAGCTTAAAATAAAGGTATATTTCATATTAACAACATTTTTTCAGTGAGTATTTAAAATAGAATCAATTTCAGACTCGTCATTCTATGTTAAGTTTTTACGCAGGAAACCTCATTAAGGTACTCCAAATAGGAAGATGACTAGTCTAAAAGGCCATTAGGAAAGAACAAAATTTCTCTAAAAATCTTTATGGAGAAGAATGTTATTTTGTGTCTAATTGAAGTCTCTTCTGTGATTTAAAACTCTTGTACTTAAAAAAAATGTAGTTATACTACATTTTGCTTTCTTTAGATAACACAAAATAATTAAAAAACTTTTAACTAGCTATTTCCTGATACTTTGATCTACTTCTTGCCTGTCTATAGTCCTCCTACATTTTTCACCTCTCAAGTTATTTGAACCCACATGGCAAATTATGGTTTTAGGTAATGCATACTCAAATGAAAGAAAAATTTGAATTTGGAGCTCCCACATGCTATGATGATGTGGACACACAAACATACTTTTTTCTTAGCCCATGTCATGCTAATACATGTTACTGTGGGTCTCTTATCCCAGTTGTATTATTTATACGCATGTATACTAATTGTATGTATACTAAGTTGTATTTTGAGCAGCTTATTTATTCAGCCTAAGTGGAAGTCATAGCTAACTTTACTTCTAACTACTTGACCAACCTTTTCTACCCACGCAGTATGCTATCACTCAAATTTAACAAATTTGCCTTTGGCAAAGAACTCATGGAATCTGAGTTCTAGCCCTATACTGGCCCCTAACTAGTTTTGTGACACTAGGAGAGTCACCTAACTTCCCTGGGTTTCAATGTTTTCATCTATATAATGGGGACAGGAGTGCACTAAAAGACTTAAGTCTTAAAACACTGAAATTTTATTATCAATGTCAGGGATCAGAGACCATTCTAATCACTCTTAATATTAAATTTGTGTCTACTATGCGGAAACCCGGTAGGGAATATAACAGAAAATCAAGTATATTCTTAGTGAAACGGTTTTTGAACTAAGATACCCAGACTGAGGTATAGTACTATACTGACTATATAGAGAGGCATAATCATTAGCACAATTCTTTCACATTCCATGAACAGAATGGATATTTCTTTCTTAGTCACGTTATGATACAAAATTTCCCTTACCTACTACTTCCGTTCAGCTGTAGTCAGTGTCCCTTCCTTTTATCTGTGCTGCTCTCCACTACAACTACAAATCAATTACTCAAAATTGAAGCTCCCACTGCTCCCACAAAATGATGGAGTGCTTTATCTCTCTTTTTGTTTAGGAAAAACCTGTAACTTTTCATAATGAGAAGAATGATGAGAGCTTATGGAAATCTCAGAAAATGATTTAATAGAAAAATATAACAATTTTTTGTCACAGGCAGGAAACCTTTCGGAATATAAGGACTGCTTTCCTGGGTCAGAACATAAGGACACTTCCACAAAGTTAGGGTGCTGTCCCTAATGACAACACAGGAAATGGTTCTACAGCAGAAAGAGGTCATTTCAAAAAATATATGAATATCTTGAGTCTTATTAATTAATTATGAAAATGTCATCTACTATTTTGTCCAATTTGCCTTTTGGGAAACTAGCAAGGCATCTCTGGATAACTGGTTCCTCAACATTTCCTACTTGAAACAACTTTTAGAATTTTAAAGCTATTAAGAAACCTCATACTTCTTCAACTGCCTCACTTTATAGATAATGCATCTAACAAAAAGAATGGTTAAAACACCTGTCTAGGTCACAGATTTAATGACAGAACCAGTCTGTTGATACTCAATCCAGAGTTTCTTCAACATATCACATGTTTACTGATATTAACACCCTTTCAATTATTAATATTTGCTTCTTTGTAGTTTTACAGGGTTATCTGTTTTAATTAGTTAAGTTTAGTGAAAAATTAATACTTACTATAAATACATACATATTTTTCATGAATGGGAGGGGCTGTGTCTTATTCATTATATCCTCAGAACTTAAGACAGGGTCTGGCATTCAACAGATTGTTATAAATTAAGAGAATGAACTTTATAGACTTGGGTCACATGCACTCTTAGCTTTAATTTTCTGAAAGAGAAAAAAATCTAAAGCTCTTCAGTTTAACTTTGTTCCCTTGATCATTTCAGACATTTTTCTCTAGACTTTCTCCAGCTCCATTATGTTCCTTAAGGTGAGGGAATCACAATTTTGAATGAAGGTAGAAGTTTTCTTTCTAGGTACTAAAATCGCAGTAAGTGTAGTGTCCCTTTGCCTCATTTTACACTGGTTAACAAAGCAGTTATTTGACACTTTTCTTTCAAATTGTGTAAGTACAACACACGAATGCTTGTTGGTTTGACATTTAAATACTCTGAAAATTTTGGTTTTATTTACTCTGTCAGAATAAATTCCATCTTCCACATCAATTATAAAAATGTTAAATAAATCTAGACTTAGCAACTATTAAATTTTCTTTATCCAGAAAGGCCCATTAGTCTCTATATTTATGTTTCCTGTATTTAAATAAATTATCTGTACAAATGACATTATTTGAATATGTATAAGCCACTGAACTCCCACATTCATGAATAAGTAATTCACAATACTCTAGAAACTTAGCTTTTTTTTTTTTTGGTTGGTATAGAGAAGCATTAGAAAAGTTTTGGACATATGAAAAAGGCCTTTAAGAAGTCTAAATAAAAAACATGTTTTAGTTTTCCCTTTCACACTGACTTATTTATTGCCTTCCACTGTTCTTCTAACCCCAGACACACCCTTACTTTCATCCTTAAGAACTCTATAGGAACCCTTTCATTCAGCAATCCTATACCATTATCATTCTACCCTCAAACATCCCTCCTATCATCCAGAAGAACTCTAGAGAATCCTTTTACTCAATAATTCTGTCCTTTATGATACATGCTAGCAGAGAAGCTTAGAGATGGAAAGAACCTTAGAAATCTCTAAGTCAAAATCCCATATATGAGCATGATATTCACCAATGATAAAACAAATCACTACAGTCAAGTATAGTACTTAAGCTCTTTAACACATCAGCATGCCTAATGTATGCACATGATACTTACTTGTACTCATCATAGACTTCCTGTTTGGGCAATGAAGTCTCAGGATGTTCTTCTAGGGTATTTCGAATCCAGGAAAAGGCATGCATTTGCTGTGCCCGACTAGATGACACGGCATTCTGATCACTAATTGTAAAACAAAAACGTGTTTTAGCTGAACCAGACAACAATTAATTGATAATTTTTGAGCCAGGCCTGTAAGTTCCATTAAAGAACTGCATGTAAACACACTATAAATGACCAAATCAAACTCAAGCCATATAATAGATGCCCAGTTATCTATATGCAAATTGTCCACCTGTGGTTGTGAGCCATTTTCTATAGCTAGTGACTGACTGAAGTTACTACCCTGTTCCATCCCTCCCGATGGGTTCTACAGTGGCACAGGTGATGGAGCACCGACAACATAAGGTATTTGTTTTGGTGAAAATGACCTCGAAGTGGATATTTGTTCACTCACTTGCCTGTTCATTTGCCTAAACTTACCAAATCATCAAACTTTTAAGTTGTGGAAAAAATATTTTCTATTTGCTTAGCATGTTTTCAGGTAACTACCCTGAAATCTTATTAAGCACTCCATGCTCCAGAATGCAATTCACATCTGGGAGATCATGAGAGGACAAATCTCCTCCTACGGTCCTTCCTGTAACTGGCTCCCCTCCCCATGCCAACACTTCTACTAAACATCCTCAGTTTTTACTATATGGCAGCATCATTTATAAACTAAACCCATAAAATGGACACCCAAGATAACATGAGGGAAGATCCTCTACTGATTCCGATATTCATCTCAACTAACTATAATAATACTTTAATTCCAAGGAAGATAGTGAGCGAGTTTCTAGGACAAATAAATGCTTAAAATGGTTATAAAATTTGGTTTGAGGGAGAAGAGGTAAAAGCAACAGAATTTTCATGCTATTTCTTTTCATACACAATTTTAAAGTAACAGAATTTTAAGTGTAACTTACATGAATGAAATGAACTTTGAGAAATACTAAGAAGGATAATGAAACTTTAATAGAATACATGAGCTAAGAACTTCTCTATATTCCACATGAAACTATTAAATATTTTTAGTAATGAAAATACAGCAATATTCCCAAACGCACTTAAAGTATCTTACATTTATAATAAATTCATGTTCCATATATGCAATTTAACTTTTTCTTTTTTATATTGTCATCTATTCACCTAGCAGTAACTAAAAAAACTGTAACTTCATTGCTTACAATACGTATCTATTTTTTGCTTTTCTGTCTAATTTTCACAATCCCTCACACTGCAAAAATATACTGATCTGTTTAAAAAACATAACCCAAATTGCATTTCATAGCATTTACCCAGAAGCATAAATGAATCAGCAAAAACTATAAGTAAACACTTAACCAAATATGATCAAAGACTAAAAGATCTACTGTTTTGCCATTCTGTTTTCTGATGATTTTAGGAATAGCACACAACAATAACAACCATGACACACACCCCACACACACCTTAGGGATGTCCTATTAACACTGTAATTAAGGCAAAAGCAAGAAGAGATATACCTTTTCTCTCCATTGCTGAGACCAGAAGGCAGCTGAAGGTAGAGGTAGAGTTTCTCTAGGTCTGTAAAATTCTCAACTTCTTTCTGGTTACAAAAGATGAAAAGGAAAACATCATTTTTAAAACACTTGTTTATCCCTCAAAAAAATTTACGAACACCTGTGTACTGTTGGTAGGAATGTAAATTGGTGCAGCCACTGTGGAATACACTATGGAGGTTTCTCAAAAAATTAAAAACAGAAATACCATATGATCTAGTAATTCCACTACTGAGTATTTACCCAAAGAAAATGAAACCATAAATTCAAAAAGATACATGCATCCCTATGGTTATTGCAGCATTATTTATAAGAGCCAAGATATGGAAGCAACCTAAGTGTCCAGTGATAGATGAATGGATAAAAAAGATGTGGTATAGATATACAATGGAATATTACTCAGCTATAAAAAAGAATGAGATCTTGCCATTTGCAAGGACATCAATGGACCTAGAGGGTATTAAACTAAGTGAAATAAGTCAGTCAGAGAAAGACAAAACCATGTGATCTCACTCATATGTGGAATCTAAAAAATGAAACAAACAAAAAGAGCAGAAACAGACCCATAAATACAGAGAACAAACTGGTGGCTGCTAGAAGGGAGGAGATGGGAGATGGGCAAAATGGGTGAAGGGGAGTGGAAGATACAGGCTTCCAGTTATGGAATGAATAAGTCATAGGGAGAAAGGTACGGCAAGAGAGAATATAGTCAATGGCATTATAATACCATTGTATGGTGACAAATGGTAGCTACACTTGTGAGCACAGCATAATGTACAGAAACTTGATGAATCACTGTTACACACTTGAAACTAATGCAACATTGTGTGTCAACTATGCTTCAATAAAAAATAATAGTTAAAAAATATTGACTGTCCAAATTTAAACCAGATGGAATGAATCACCTGCCAAAGAAAAAATTTAGGCTTTTTTCCTCATCAATAAAATGATAGTTAAGTTGTTTGATAAATTTATTTCACATAAGAAGTTACTAAGAGAAAAAAAATGGTACTTTCCTCTTAATTCTTATATTCTAGATATAAATAAAATCAATGCTTAGACAAAAATTTCTCAGTTTTAATCACATTTAAAGAAGGAAGACTGCACAGGATTATAGGAAAAGTACTAGACTAGAAGTCAAAAGAATATTCATTAGTTAGTCTTAGCCTAACAATTTAACTGGCTATGAAGCTTTGGTTCTCTGGCAAATTTTCCTTACAACTGTAAAATGGATACGATGACTTCTATGACCCTTTTCTAATTCTCAAAAACCTAGAACACATGACTGATGATGCTATTGTCACATGCAGATAGAAATGAAGTTTAAAAATATTGAAGTACTACCAACAACCCTTTCCACACAATGCAGATGTAATTATTTGTAGAGTTGCAGCAGTGGCTGCTATTTAGAGGACCTACTTGTCAGATTCTCTATAGCTATTCTGCAACTACATCCTTTTCTCTCTAAACCTATCCTTTAAAATAATTTCTGCTACACAGAGGACTGTATATAGCTTTCTTTCCCAGCTCTGTTTGCCACAAAGTAGCTTTAAATGTGCCACAAACCCTGTTACAGTGAAAACATCACAGTGAAATTCTGGCAGCCTAATTCAAGCAAAACTCCATTGCAACTGAAAATGTGGACAAATTATTGGCATTCCTGGTAGCAGAATTTATTCTTATGTAATAAAACACAGCTTAAACAGATCCAATTTTAAAAAAAGTTTAAAACAATATAACTTAGCCTATTCTTACTCTCACCAAAATTCATCTATAAAACAATTTAATCCTAGAATTCATCCATAAAGTGATTTAATCTATCAATTACATGTAAATAACTCCCAAATCTACTTTCTTTTTTTCATTTCACTGTCTATGCAGTCTTTTTCCAATTAGTTTTCACTCTAATACCTATTAGATTTATCAGCAATATCTTGGATAACTCTCCTCTCTAAGGAAAAAAAAAAAACACACATAGACATTTTTTTCCCCAACTGTTACTTAAAACCTTCTTTTCTCTAGTTCCCCAGTATTCAGTTTTAGAATATGCTTAATTTTGTTCCTCATCATACACTCCACTTTACTTAGCCCTCTTAAGTCCCCCGTATTCTTCCAGGCCCTTTGTTTTCCTTGCCACTATATAAGTCTAGGTATTTAGCTGTCTTTCTTTTAACAGTAAAGGATAATTCATTTACTCACTTATTTATTTATTAATTTTATTTCCTGCCACAAATGATTTGCAATAATTACAAACTCACAATGAACCTGCAAAGACTGGAAATACACAAACGAACAACACAATAGTCCTTGCCCTTAAGGAACTTAGATTCGTAATCACTAAAAAGTACAACACTAGTTGGTTTCCCTACCTCCAACCTTTCCCCACTTTAATGTATCTTTAGTTCCTAAAATACTTTCTATTGAATATTATTAACATGACCTACCTAATCTCAACAATGACTAACGATATTAAATCCAAAGTAGATTATGTTACAAAAAAACCCACATAAGAAGTTAAGTTCTCAAAGCAAAGGTATTGAAACTGATTTCAAGTTGAGGGGAAACCTCAAATATTACCTAGTGAGTTGAATGAACTAAGGTGATAATTTCCTACTATTATGATTGAGATCTCGTTCTCTCTTTTTTTTTAGAGAGGAAGAGAGAAGGGGCAGGAGGGAGAGAATCTCAAGCAGGTTCCACACCCAGCGTAGAGCCCGACATAGGGCTTGATCCCACAAACCTGAGATCATGACCTGAGCAGAAATCAAGAGTCGGACGCTTAACTGACTGAGCCACCGAGGTGCCCAAAGATCTCTTCTGAAAACTTATGAGGACTTTTCTCTCACACATTTCGCTCTTTGTAAGAAGACACACAAAAGGAAATCTTTAGACTAAAGTTTGATTTAGATGTCAAAAAACTTTCCAAGAAACCACTTTAACTTAATTTTGCATGTGACCTAGTTAGTGCTTTGATCTTTCACATCCTGAACAGAAAAGCCTGTAGCAAACAATCAGATTCAGCATTCAGTTTGATTAGCATGTGATTCAGAGGGGGGAAAAAAGGTGTAATGTAAGATAAGCAAAATCAAGTTACTTTTGGAGGCTCAAGGTAGAGTCTGGTATTCGAGTCCTACCACTGAAAATCCCCTTCCCTTCTGAAGTTTTGGCTGATAAAGAATATTCATTTACACCATGAACTAGTAGCATGGAGCTATCTAATGCCTTCTATGAGGTGCAAGTAAAGTGGTAAAGAGAACACAGAACAGAGACAGCACTCGTCAATATTCCATTTGCTCACCTACATTTCTGTTTCCTTTGCAGCTAGTATAGGACCATGAATGGAGCACAAATGATATATTTCATTTCTCAGTTAACATAATTAAGAATCAATGCTCCATTTTCTTTCTCCCTTTGTGCACCTTGGGAGTTATGTATCTCACTGGTGAAACTATAACATACCAGTGTCTAAATGGGAGTTCCCAAGGGACTATGTGGAGCAAGGGCCTCCAATGATCTGCGCTGTACATATAATATGAATGAAAGTAAATATGTGTGGTTATGCCACTGGTATTTCAGGCTTGCTTTGTTATGGCAACACAGTCTAGCCCATCCTGATTAATACAGAAAGCTAGACTTTTCCCTCTAGCACTTCTGAGAGAACTGAAGATCCCTTGTCCATATGTAGATAAAAATGTGAGGGGAAAAGGATTCCTCTCTGCAATCACAAAATCTTTTATTCAATCATTTTTAGAATAGTATTTAACTTACTGTGAAATTTCAAATTAAATTAACCACGAGTATTATTTATCAAAATGGAATATGAGCTAAAAAAAAAAAAGGTTAGAATATACAGCCTTCATATTCTCTTCCACTTAACTTTTACTTCTAGAAACAAACGAAACAAACCAAAAAAACCCTACTTCGGGCACCTGGATGGCTTAGTTGGATAAATATCCTACTCTTGATTTCACAGCTCATGTCATGATCTCAGAGTTGTGAGATCAAGCCCTGTGTAGGGCTCTGCACTGGGCATGGAGTCAGCTTAAGATTTTCTCTCTCCCTCTGCACTCCCCCTGCTAAAAAGCAAAACAAAACAAAATGAAAAACAAATAATAAAACCCCCCCAAAGCCTACTCTAATTCAACTCTAATATAATTTTGGACACATGATACTATAATATGCCTATATGTCCCTCTACTTTGGGCCACGGCAATTACTCAAGAATTTATACTCAATTAACTTGCATTTCCTGGAGGGTTTTTTGCATTTAGTGTTCAAAAAATGATTTTCAGTGTCTAGTTATACCTTCCCCCCTCAACTAGACTGAAGATTCTAGTTTGCCCAAATTCAATCACCATTTTATTTTTTTAAGATTTAGTTACTTATTTGAGAGAGAGAGAGTGTGCGTGCAAGCAGGAGTGGGGGGAAGAGGAGAGGGAGGGAGAGTGAGACTCCTCAAGCAAACTCCCCACTGAGCACATGCAGTCCAATGTGGGGCTTGATCCCAGGACCCTGAGATCATGACCTGAGCTGAAATCAAGAGCCAGCCACTCAACCACTGAGTCACCCAGGTGCCCCAAACTCAATCTTTTGAAACAGAATCCTGAAAGATAAGACAGAGCCAGGTGGGGATCCTTTTAATATCCCATTTAATTTTTTTAAATTTAAAATTATGAAGCATTTCAAACAAAGTACAGGAAGTAGGTACACATGCACCACTATTCATTTTTAAAAGATGCTAACTTTTAGCCGTATTTGCAAATTCGCTGACTTTAAACAGACTGTACAATAGCTGCATGGATTAAAACCAGCTTATTCATTCCTTACTGATAGACAGTTTATCATAAAGTTTCATTATTTCAAATAGTGCTACAACAAAAATCCTTTATTTTTGACTGCTGTATCTCTGTGCAAGAGTTTTTTTTACGGTAAATACTTAAAAGTAGAAATACTTGGTCATCAAGGATGCACATCTTCAACTCTACTGGGTATTTCCAAATTACTCCCTGAAACCACAGTTATGCTAATTTGTATTTCCAACAGCAAAGCTACAATTTTTCTACATCCTCGTTAAAACTTAAACGTTAGCTACTCTTTTTTGTTTTTTTAAAGATTTTATTTATTTATTTGAGAGAGAGAGAATGAGAGATAGAGAGCACGAGAGGGAAGCGGGTCAGAGGGAGAAGCAGACTCCCTGCCAAGCAGGGAGACCGATGCGGGGACTGGATCCCGGGACTCCAGGATCATGACCTGAGCCGAAGGCAGTCGCTTAACCAACTGAGCCACCCAGGCGCCCAATGTTAGCTACTCTTATGGGTATGAAAAAATATTTCACAGTCTTACGTTTTCTGGTTGAAGATAAGATTGAATATTTATCATTTGAGTTTACTCTAATACAATGGCTATCAAATTTTAGCATGCATCAGAATCACCTGGAGAGTCTGTTAAAGACTGCAAAACCCAACCTCCAGAGTTTCTGAATCAGTACGGTCTTGAGTGGGGGCCAGGGAATCCTGATTTCTAATACGTTCGTTCCCACCGATGCTGATATTGCTAGTCAGAGAATCTCAACTAAAGAACCACACTGTTCAAGAAACCACACATTTAAAAATGAGGGTATTTATCATGTAGTCTATATACTAATTCTCCATTGGCTATACATGCTGCTATTACATTCTCCTAGTTGTAGCTCATCTTTTCATTTTGTTTTTGGAGTCTTTGATGCAGAGATGTTTTTAATTTCCAGGAAGTCAAATATATCAACCTTTTCATTTTTAATCTGCGTTTTCTGTGTCTTGTGTTGAAATCCTTCCCTATCCCAATGTGTCATAAAGGTACCCCCTGTTTTCTTTTTAAAGTTTTGTTTTTCATATTTAGGTGTTTAATTCCCCTGGAATTAATTTTTCTATAAAGCAGGGCTCTGATTAAAATTTTCCCACAAGGTTAGCTAATTGTCCAATATATTAAGTAATTCACCAGTTCCCTTCTAATTTTTCATTCCACATCTATTATGGGATTCTTGTTTACTTACAGGTTAAAAAGAATGCCATTTTTACTTTTAGTATTTAAAAACACCTTTCTCTAAGTTATAATTTAATTTAGAAAAAAAATCAACAATTCATCCTCGAGAGTAATATATAACAAAACGTATAATTCACTGATCCTTCTTGAACTTGTGTCAGAGATTCTTCATATAAAAATATTACCCAATAATTGATTAACATAGTAATAAAGCAGCTTTGATAGAACTTTTATAAATCTGAGTTTAACAGGCAAATACCTGTTGATAACTAGTATGAATATATGACCTATATTATATATTAAAAATGAATGAAACAGCTGTTACTTGTGCTTGATAGACTGACCCTTCAAATCTAATCTATCTAAAGCAGTAAGATATAGTAGTAGTGACATGTAGAATATAGAATTAGAAGGCTTAGAGCCAAATTCCAGATTTGCACTCATTAGCTTTGTGATATTAGCAAGCTGTTCAAGCTGAGTAATCTGTAAAAGAGTGATAAAATGCTCATAAAATTTTTGTGAGGATTAAAAGCAATTTATAAAATATATCTATGATAGATATTATTATTATATAAATATTATTCTGAAATGTAATTGCTTAAAAGATTTTTGTAGAAGAGTTTATGGTTCAAATTCTATCAACAAGTACATAATCTTTTATTTGAAAAAGCAAGATGTCTTGTAGGAAATATTTTAGCCTTGTGACCTCCACTAACTTGGGAGGTATACCATAAGAACAAGGCTCCTAGGTTTCATGTGTGAGCATCACACTTGCCCCTAAGTTATTGAAGCAGTGTCCCACCAACAGTGACTTTCCACAGGGTGAATACAGAAAAAGGTGGATACTATTTCCTCCTAAGCCATCAAGATGAAATAGAAGTTAGAAATTACTTCTGACAACAACTGTGCTATTAGAGAAAGAAATCAATTTAAGCAGAATAGGTCAGAAACAAAAGCTTTCCTAAGTTGGATTTGGAATGAAATATGTAACTTTCCACCTGTCTTCTATCATAAAAAATACGTGAAACAATATTCTATATTTCAAAAACTGAGTTTCGGGGTGCCTGGGTGGCTCAGTCGTTAAGCGTCTGCCTTTGGCTCAGGTCATGATTCCGGGATCCTGGGATCCAGCCCCACATTGGGCTCCCTGCTCAGTGGGGAGTCTGCTTCTCCCTCTCCCACTCCCCCTGCTTGTGTTCCCTCTCTTGCTGTGTCTCTCTCTGTCAAATAAATAAAATCTTTAAAAAACAAAAAAAAACCTGACTTTATTTTTAGCATTTCTGCCTCTGAACTATCAATATAAATGGATGGATTGCTGAGGATCAGGGAGAATTTCAAATGTCTGATTACCAGGACTTGAAGCCCTCCAAGCAGATGATAAGGAAATATATTCCCAGTATTTACTGCCATGGAATATAGTTATAAGATAGCCTGAATGGAGAGATCCGCTCCTATTTTTAGGGACCATCTTGAATCGGGTTTATGCTATAATTTCCCAAATGTCAATAGAAAGGAATTTCTCCTGTTTGAAATCAGTTTCGCTATAGTGATATGTTTCCTCTTATGAGACTTCCCTCTCAGGTGTTACTGAGGTTTTTATTTTTTGTTTTGTTTTTAAATAAGGTCACAAAACTGGGAAAGGGCTGATGTTTACTAAGACCATAACAAATTGAAGGCTCAACTGTGAAGCTTTCATGCAAATCCATGATGGTGAATTGACATCTGAGGATCATTATTTTTATTTCCAGAAAAAGCAGAAACTCTTCTATTGAGATGTATAAATACCCTTCAAAGAACTAGCTAGGTTGACAATGACTGAGTTCTGGTGGAAGATGACCAACCAGGCTATCACATCCATCATTAGTTCTTCAAACTTTACTTTTCAAAGGGGTATCAGAAAAGGGTCTTTTATAAAAAGTTTTAACTTAAATTTGTATGCAGAACAGTCAGCTTAAAATCTAGAAACCTACATTCTCCAGTTTGACTGTTTCTTCCGTTAACCATGTATAGAGGGAAAATACATACACTGAGAAGACAGTCGTGCTGGAATTTGCGTTTGATTTTATAAACTACAGAAACAAAGCAAAAAACAAAACATAAAAAAAATCTAATTTTTTTCTCCTCAGGTGACACTGATTCAGGAGCACAGTACTAAAAGGCCTCTTTTTTCACCAGCATCATTGACAGAAGGACTAAAAGGGGGAAAGTAGAACCTTATTCTATAGCCTTTTTTTAATTTATGGAAACAATCAACATACCTGATATTATATTCTCTCAGGCCCCAGCAGTTGTGAAAGCTGTCCTCCCACAGGATTGAATAAGGAAGATAGAGAAAAAGGTCAAGGCATGAGGACTCTAGTTTTCAATGCTTGTTGCTTAGAATTCTTAATTTTCACTTGCCTAACTTGCTATGATAGAACTATGGTGGGCGTGGGGGTGGGGTGTGATTTTCTTTTGAGCCACCTGCTATAAACAATGTTAAGAGGAAGTTGTTTTTCCATTCTCTAGAAAATATAAATCAAATGGGGAGAGTAATTTTTATTGTATTTGTGTTATTGTGAGAATTTACTCTATTTGTAAACCTACTGAATTAGATATAAAATGAAAATGGTTTAATTCTGTTTAACATATTCTGCTCTGAGCAATGTCCACAGTAGCCTAACTGTGGAAAGAGCCGAGATGCCCCCTTCAACAGACAAATGGATAAAGAAGATGTGGTCCATATATACAATGGAATGTTACTCAGCCATCAGAAAGGATGAATACCCAACTTTGCATAAACATGGACAGAACTGGAGGAGATTATGCTAAGTGAAATAAGTCAAGCAGAGAAAGTCAATTATCATACGGTTTCACTTACTTGTGGAACATAAGGAAGAGCATGGAGGACATTAGGAGAAGGAAGGGAACAATGAAGGGGGAGGAAATCGGAGGGAGAGATGAACCATGAGAGACTATGGACTCCAGGAAACAAACTGAGGGTTTTAGAGGGGAGGGGGTGGGGAATGGGTTAGCCCAGTGATGGGTTTTAAAGAGGGCACATATTGGGGGTGCCTGGGTCGCTCAGTCGTTAAGCATCTGCTTTCAGCTCAGGTCATGATCCCAGGGTCCTGGGATCGAGCCCCGCATCAGGCTCCCTGCTCAGCCAGGAGGCTGCTTCTCCCTCCCCCACTCCCCCTGCTTATGTTCCCTCTCTTGCTGTGTCTTTCTCTGTCAAAGTCAAATAAATAAAATCTTAAAAAACAAATAAATAAATAAATGAATAAATAAATAAATAAAAATAAAGAGGGCACATATTGCATGGAGCACTGGGTGTTATACGCAAAAAAATGAGTCATCAAAAACTAATGATGTTCTGTATGGTGACTAACATAAATAAATAAATAAATAAATAAATAAATAAATAAATAAATAAATAAATAAATAAAATATTCTGCTCTGGATTACGAATGTGATCTGAGTCCATTTGAAAGACATCAATTACTAAGGGACAGCTTTAAAAAAAGTAAACCAAGGCTGACAAGCAAACTTTAGTGAAACCCAAACTTACTTCCTTCTAATTCTGCTGGGTGATCTAAAGAATCCATGACCATCTGAAAACAAAGTAACAAACCAAAACCCCTTTCAGCTTGCCTCAACTACAATCAAGCCTAGAGAACCTCTGACATCAAGAAGCCTTGAAGGGCTGCAGTGTAAGCACTGGAAAAATCACACTCTAGGGTAGGTAAGTAAGGTATTTCTCAGTAGAGTGTGTGTAATATATTAGGAAAGTTCTGCACATAAAATTAGAACTAGATTAAGTTATGAAAGAAGAAAGCTAAAGAGATTGCCATGGACATCTAAACATCTAATTGTATCTAACAGTGGTCATTTTAAAGAACATGCTTTAAAATATACTGTTTTTTTTTTTTTTAAAGACTTAATAATAAAGAAGGAAGCCGCATCTCTGAAACTGAAATAATGAATAACATGGTATCAAGTATAATGCCTACATAAGTGCCCAGAAGACTAAAGACCAAACAAAGTGCTGAGACAAGGGTATATTGTTAAAATATTCACATAGCAGGTACAAAGGTTCAAATAGGCAGAGGGTACATAAGGTGATAGATGTGAATCACTTTGAAACAGAATTCAGGGGACACCTGGGTGGCTAAGTCGGTTAAGTGTCTGCCTTCGGCTCAGGTCATGATCCCGGGGTCCTGGGATCAGGCCCCACATCAGGCTCCTTGCTCAGCGGGGAGCCTGCTTCTCCCTCTGCTTGTGCTCTCTTTCTGTCTCTGACAAATGAATAAATAAAAAAAATCTTAAAAAAAAAAAAAAGGAAGAAACAGAATTCAGGAGAGCCATCTCTAGGGAGAACACCACTACCCATAGTTAAATTCTATAAAGAGTGACCACCATTAGATGATCATGTAATACTTCTTTGGATCACTTAGGTGAGGCAAAGGTTATTATCCACATTTCTGTATCCCTTACAAAAAGACTCTAGGATTCTACTAGTAGTTGGGGATGGGGTGGGAGCACTAACAAGGAGAAGGTTTAGGTCTTTCTAGTCACTGTGTTTTTACTTTTTTCAGCACAGGAAGAAAGGATGGTCTCTGAGAGAGATGCTATTATTACATTCCCCCGAAAAATGGATTTCTAATTGATTCTTCAAGATTACAAAGCTACAGCCTCAGTAGAGGTGTAGGCCAGAGAGAGGAACCTTCAGTTCTATAGTTGCTTTCTCCATTCCTAGTAACCTTTCCTTTTGCCCATGACTTAAAATAAAAAGACAGAAAAACCATAATACTGTAAGAATTCATTTGTTTTCTACCAGACCACACTTTTGTGTATTATGCCATTCTTATGAATACCAAGATATTAATGAATATTGAGCTTCTTTCAGGTAGTAGTAAGAGATTGCCATTACTCCTTCCTATTTTTCTTTTTGAAAATAAAATGAATTTGAAAGCTAGCTGACAATGGTTAGGGCATTCTTGATAATTATAAAAGAGAAGAGTTACTAGAACTCATAATTTGCGCCTTACTGGCAATTTAGTCCACTTGAATCCCTAACAGGAGGGAAAAAAACAAAACAACAAAACAAAACATTATGACTGTACTGTCCTCCCATACAAAGAGAGTATGAAATAACTCAAGATTAATGCAAAAAAAAAAAAAAAGAATAAAAGGTTCAATATCCTCTAAATGGCCTGGCCCCATAGATTTTTTCTTTATGATACTGAAAAAACAGAACCAGCTATTTAAATCTGGCCCTTTTGTCAAGTCTTCCTCCCTGCTGTAGTAAATTCTACACAAAAATGCTCTTTCTTTTGAAAGTTACCCACTTCTTCACCAACTGACCAAAGGAAAAAATCAGATTTTGAAATAGGTCTTTGCTTACTAACAGTAACCCTAGGGCCACATCACAAGATAAACCCTATCTTCTATTCTAACAATGAGCTCCTTTCAAGCTACAATGTATTTTAATTAGATACTGCAAACAAAACTTTTAGTTTTAATGAAGACTGGATTAGTAAATTGACCTTGGTCATCATTTAGTATTCATTACAGCAAGGATCTGAGGTGAGAAAGCATGCTTTCTCCCGTAAAAGAGGGAGAGGAGGAAGTCTCCCAATTGTATACATTTCATACATGCCCCCTCAATGACATATTATACTATATATCTCTGGAGGGCAGGAGAGGACAAGTGCCTCTTCTTTAAAAATTATTCCTTGAGTGAGTTACTCAAAATTATGTCTGGGAGTATATCATCTATCTTAGAAAGTCCCACTCTAACTTCATTTAGTCTGGTTCTCAGGAAGCAGACACACCATACTCTTAACATTTCACGGATCCTTTAGTTCCTGTCCAATCACTGCATCTGTAGGCACACTGAAATAACTGGCTTCTAACCTAAGACATTAACCATGGGACAGACTTGAAAAGTTTAAAAATTAAATGAGAACATTCATTCTTTCATCCAGCACTGTCTACCATGCTTTAGGCATGACCTTAAATTTTAATACTAGGAGAGAGACAATCAACAAAATTTGAAAGTAAAACATACGTTATATGGTTATGATAAATGCTATGAAGAAAAAGTGTTGGGAGGGGATACAATTTATTTATTTATTTATTTTTTTAAAGATTTTATTTATTTATTTGAGAGAGAGAGAATGAAAGACAGAGAGCATGAGAGGGAAGAGGGTCAGAGGGAGAAGCAGACTCCCCACTGAGCGGGGAGCCCGACGCAGGACTCGATCCCGGGACTCCAGGATCATGACCTGAGCCGAAGGCAGTCGCTTAACTGACTGAGCCACCCAGGCACCAGGGAGGGGATACAATTTAAACGAGAGTGGTCAGGGAAGGTTTCACTGGGAAATAAGATGTTTCACACGATGACCAGACAATGGGAAAGACTCTCAAAAGAGCTATCATAATTCTTTGTTCTACCCTACTTTTGCTTTTCTATTGACTAGTTGTTGTAATGGCCAGCCAGGGCAAAACCTGACAGTAAAGAGAGGCTGTCTTCTCATTATCTGTCCTCATATATACTATTATGGTTCCCTCAACCCTGTAAAGAATGACTCTCAGAAGAACCTTGCCCCAAAAGAATCTAACACAGAGGTCACAAACCCAAATGCCAGGCAGGTAATGCAAATGATTAAAGTAAACTACAGGGAAGAAACATCTATGTTGAGGAGCTAAAAGCCTGGTGGGGCTTGAGAAGATTGAAGAGCATACGTCATGTTTGAAAGGGATAGGGGCTACGTAGGCCCAGCCAACTGTGGAAGTTGTCATGTGGAAGTAAGGACTTAGGGTCCTGAGTTTTGAAGAGAAACCAAACACACAATTTTTTCTGTGAACTCTCCCAATTTTAAAATATGGCAACCAATCTGAAATTTTAAAAATGTCAGTGTGGGCCAAACAAAACACCTCTGTGGAACAGATCTAGCCTGTGGGTCTCTAGAGTAGTTCCTCTGATCTACAAGGTCAAGGGCAAGCAGGGGGTGGGGAGGTGGGGCAGAGGGGGAGAGAGAATCCTGAAGCAGACCTCCCACTGAGCATGAAGTCCAATGTGGGTGGATCTCAGGACCCTGAGATCACGACCTGAGCCGATAACCAAAGCAGGCCTTTTCTACACCAAACGCTCATGGTTATTTCTCTAACATTTTAGGATTTCCTACAGCTGTCAGGTAGTCCCATTTAACTTAAGGCGACTAAGCAATATGGACTGAGTAGCTTTCGAATTCTGCTGGGGTCTAGCTAATCCTCTGGTATTGGGTATATCAAGGTTAGATTTTGCCTCAACTGTAAAATTGGTTATAAAAAATATAATTGGATCAGCTTTACAAATGTATAATGACATTGTAGATCTAAAGTGTTATAACTAATGAAAATTTTAGTTTAAGATATTTTATTATTAAAGTAAAAATCAACTATTTTCACTGCAAAAGCATTAAAATATTAACAAAAAGCTTTATTCACAATTATACCACTATAAATATTTTCATTTGTCTTTCCTGATAAACAGGCAAAATGCTGGGCTTTAAAAATAGCACAGATACAATTTTATATTTTTCACTTCTATATTTCATAGCGGCACGGTTTTCACAACTGTAATTGATTTAAATAATTAGAATCATTTTAGCTATTTTGTTTTAGTGAGCATGTTTTGAGTTCTTTAAAGGGCATTCAAACAAACTGCATGCAAAAAATAAATTGCATTTAGAATTATTGACTACTAAAATTCAGTAAGATAATGAAGTCAGCTTTTAATTTCTTCATTTCAGATTTATTTTAAAGTTGGAAAATCATTTTCAGAAACATTTTCTTGATTATAATAAGAAACAGAATTTCAAAAAATTCACATATAAACTCATATTTCATATACTTTAAAAAATGATATAGTGTACCACAGTGTTTAAATGCCTGGGCTCCGGAGTCAGACTACCTAGATTAAAAGCCTAATTCTACCAATTATCAAGTTTTATGACCTTGGGTAAATTACTTAACTTGTCTGAGCCTGTTTCTTTTTCTGGAAAATGAAGATGAAAACAGATTAATCTCATAGGCAAATTAAGAAGGCTGAACGATAAAACATGTAAAGCACTTGTCTGGCATATGGTAATAAATACTCAATACTAAGAACAACAACAACAAATACAAAGAAACGCTCTGTGTGGGGATATTATATACATATTATACATTCTTTTTTATAATTACTGTTTGTGAGTAATCATTCAGCAAGTGTTTACTGAGTATATTCCACATACTAGACACCATGCTACACACTGAGGATATAGAGACCACAAAACAGTCTTTACTTCCAAAAGCTTATTTTTGGAGAAGAAAACAAATTAATCTGGTGATTAGCATACTATGTGGTAAGAGCTTTAATAGGAACACAGAGCATTTTACAGGGTGCATGAAAGCAGGGGCCCTTAACTGAGAAGGTAAGGCAGATTGGTTGAACTTGTATCTATGTATGCGTGTACATTCTTCTTTGTCTTTCTCTGGTATAGAGGATACGAAACAAAAAGCCCCTCCATGTTCTAGTTTCTCTTACAGCTCGGAGTCCCAAGTGACATCACTCTGGAGACTGAAGGTCCTGAAGTGGGTTTTCAGAATGGAAGCAAGTATCCTAAAATAAAGACAGAACTTCTCCAGAAGAAAGCCCTTTTGCTCTTCCTCCCTTCTTCCTGCCTCACCATTTGGACAAAAGCACGTAAGTGCAGTAGCCATCAATGATGTGAGCGGACAAACGTCAATAACGGCAAAACAGAAAGAGCCCAGGACTCCAGTGGCATTGTTGAGTTACTGCACCACTCTAGAACACCTAACACAAACTCTTATTTCTGTAAGACACCCATAGTTCGGTTTTCTGTTATCTTCTGTTATCTGTTATCTGAATGCACTGCTCTAGATAAACAAAACTTTCTGAAAAGTTTCTGAGCTGAGTCCAAAAGAAAGAATAGGAGTGATCCAAGTAAAAATTTTGAGAAAGGCACAGCTGGTGGAGGAAACAGCATCTACAAAGGCCCTGGGGAGGAGGGAGTATGAAGTATCGATATCGGCATCTGTTCTACAATATGCACCTTCTGGCTTCTCGGATGGTTTTAGCCGAGATTCCCAACCTTTTCCATCCTCTATTCACTGTATTTCAGGGATTCAATACTCTCCTCTCAGTGGTCCCATATGGGGAGCATTCATTCTTAAATGGTATGTTCTGTGATGATGAACATAAAATGTGTCTTTGACTAATATTTAGACTTCCAGAAACAAATTTATGGTGATTTGAGTCAATTACAACTACGTTATCAATTTACACATATTCAACTAAAGCTGCCATGTGTGCTTCCTATGTGCCAGGCACTGTATTTACATTAATTATCTCACTTAATATTCACAACAACTCAGTGGGTTAGGTACTATTATTATGTCTTTCTTTAGAGAAGCGAATTAGGTAAATAATGTCCAAAATCAAACAGTAATGATAATACTGGCTGGGGCAAGGATTCAAACTCAGGTCTATTTCATTCTATAGCCTCAGCTCTGAGCCATTCTGCTATACTGCTAATCAGTTTCCTTAGTTTCTGGCCTCTTGGTTCCACTTTACTTGCTTAAAACCTTCCCACACCTATGCAGTAAGGTTTTCAGTTCCCCATCTGTACTCTGTGCATTAGAGTGGTGGTGGTTCAGGCTGGTTATCTCGTAACAGGAGAGGATGGAAGGAAGAAGGATACGTAAGCAGAGTAGAACAAGGGAAAAGGGGAGGATGCCAGAAAAAAAAAAAAAAAGCTCAACACTATATTAAAAACTAATGATGTACTATACAGTGGCTAACTGAACATAATAAAAATAAATAAATAAATAAATAAAAAGGAAACAGACTGAGGGTTTGCTGGAGGGGAGGTAGGTGGGGGGAATGGGGTAACTGGGTGATGGGCATTAAGGAGGGCACTTGAGGTAATGAGCGCTGGGTGTTGTATGTAACTGATGAATCAACTAAATTCTACCCCTGAAACTAATAATACAGTATATGTTCACTAAACTGAATTTAAATAAAAAGTTTAAAAAAAAGAAAGAAATGTTCTTTTCCTCTCAAGGAATGAAACAAGTTTCTGTTCTTACTGCCAGATTGTGAAGTAATTCCAAAAAATAAATTCAAATTATTAAGCAAGTATAAGGTCTCTAAAAGGCCTAAATGGAAGGTGGCAATACTTCTTTATATTTTAAATCTCAATGTTTAATAATTGATTAGTTCATACTCACACACTTAACAAATATATATATACTGATCAACCTCATGTACCTTTGAATCATATTCCAATGAATAGGTTCTTATACTGAAGAGACTAAGAACAAATAAAAAATGCTTATTATAATGATCATAGATGTGACTACATAATACCAAGAAAGGTAATTAAGCACAGGTTAATATGGGACAGAAGATGTATCAAACTCAGACCTGAGAAATCAAAGACGCCGTTCCAGAGGGGGTGATATCTAAGATGAATCTTAAAATATAAGTAGGTATAGCCAATAGGAAGAAAAAGAAAAAACAAAAAAAGAGGAGATCATCTAGCTAGACCAGTGTTTCTCAACTTCAACACTACTGACAATTTTGGGATAGTAAGACTGTTATTAGGTAATGCCCTGTATTTTGTAGTATGTTTAAACAGCCTTGTCTTCTACCTACTTGATGCTGATCACACACCCTGTGTGTGAAAATCAAAAATGTCTCCAGATATTGTCAAATATCCCATAGGGGGCAGAAATGCCTCTGGTTGAGAACCACTGCTCCAGACCTGCACTGTGCAAACTGGTTGCCACTGGCCACATGTGGCTATTTAACTTGAAACTAATTAAAATAGAATAAAGGTCCAGTTCCTCAGTCACATTAGCCACATTTTAAGTGTTCGACTAGCCATGTTTTAATGGACAGCGCTAGAGAGAATATATTCTCTTCTCTTATTTCAGAACTATTCACTACAGCTTAATGATAGCCTGTGGGTGGAATGAAGAATCATAAGATTAAACAAGAGTAAGGCCTGAGTATGAAAGGTCTCCCATACCATAAGATAGAATAATGGGGAGCCAGTGAGAGGTTTTAAGCAAGGGTGTAAAATAAACAGATGCACATTTTATTAAAGCTGATTTTTAAAACAAAAAAGATTTTATTTATTATTTTAAGAGAGAGAAAGAGTGAGAGCAAGAGTATGCACAAGAAGTGGGGAGAGGCAGAGGGAGAGGGAGAAGCAGACTCCCGGCTGAGCAGGGAGCCCAACGCAGGGCTCAATCCCATGACCCAGAAATCATGACCTGAGCTGAAGGCAGACACTTAACCATCTGAGCCACCCAGGAGCTCCTTTATGAAGCTGATTATATAATGGTGCTATGGAGAATGGAATGAAAGTGGAGGGTCTAGAAGCGAAGGAATAGCTGTAGTATTTCCAACAAGTATGGTGATCTGAATTAATGCAGTAGCAGTAGGGATGGACAAAAATGAAGCAATTAAAGGGCAAAATTGATAGGACTTGGTGACTGACTAGATATGAGGTAGCTGAGGAAAAGAATGAAGTCAAGAATGACTACCAGGTTTTTAAGATGGATGAGTGAGTACACCCTACCCTCTAAGACAGTATGGTAGAAAGAATAATCGTCCTCCAAGATGTTCAAGTCCTAACCCTCTAATCCCTGGAACCTGTAAATATGCTACCTTCCATGGCAAAAGGGACTTTGCAGATGTGATTAAGGTCCTTGAGATGGAGAGATTATCCTGGATTATCCAGTAGGCCCAATGTAATCACAAGTGTCCAGATAAGAGGCAGGCTGAGGGAGCTTTGAATACAAAAAAAGAGATGTGTCAGAGTAACACAGTGGAAGACAGACTTGAGCAGCCATTGCTGGCTTTGAAGATACAGCCATTAAAAGCTAGTACAGGCAAGGGAACAGACGCCCCCCACAGAGACCAGTGTTTGAAAAGGCAAAGTACCAAAAGGAAGACATGAAATATCTTTAAAATCTACACAAATCATTATGTAGACTTGGAATCTACTGCTGAATATTAAACTGTATAAGTACAGAAAAACTCCATGAGGCTGGGCAAAGAACTACCAAGGAACTATACCTGGCTGTGACATGTTCAAATTCTAATCAGACAAAATTGAGCGATCTCAGTGAATACCCAAGGAATGCAGTATAGACATTAGAGAAGTCATATTTTAGTATAAAAGCTAAATTCTAAAGTAAATGACATTCTAGACTTGTCCCAGCAAAGCTTAAACACAACAAAGGATCAAACTATCTTATAAGTAATTTAGCTGCTGGCCAAAAAAAGTTGTAATACACTTTAAAGGAAGAGAACAAAATCCAGACACTATAAACAAAGAAATGAATAAGTAAATACTAAATTAAAAATAACTAGATATGCAAAGAAGCAGAAAAACATGACCCATAATTGCAACAATGAAAAAAATCAGTAAACAGAACAAACCTAGAGATAATATAATTAGCAAACAAAGACTTTAAAACAAGTATTATAAATACGCCCAAGGATTTAATCAGAGAAATGGACAACAAAACAAAACAAAACACCCAAGTGGAATTTGGGTGACCTGAAAAATTCAGGCTCTAAAACAGATAATTCACTCAATGGGATTTACAGCAGATTAGATACAATCAATGGAAAATATTAGGAAATGTGATAATAAAGAAGCATAACCTACCCAAAATGAGGTAAAAAGAGAAAAAAATAACTAAGCATAACCTCAGTGACCTACTTTGAGCCGCAGGATGTCAATGAAGAAGAATATTTAAATGGCTAGGAATTTTTTTTGAAAATTGGTGAAAAATATAAACTCACAGGTTTGAGGAGCTCAATGAACCACAAGCAGGACAGAAACAAAGAAAATCACACTAAGCCTATTTTAACAGCACTGCTGAAAACCACTAATAAATAATCTTACAAGAAGTCAAAGGAAGGAAAAAAAAAAAGGAATGTATTAGGGAAGTGGGAGAGACAGAAGCAGATTCCCCGCTGAGCAGGGAGGCTGATGTGGGGCTCAATCCCCTGAGATCATGACCTGAGCCGAACGCAGATGCTTAACCAACTGAGCCACCAGGCGCCCCCACAATAAACAAGTTTTGATAAATACTCAACTACTTGGAAATTGATCAAGATATATCTAAGTGTTCCATGGGTACAAGAATAAATCAGAATGGAAAATAGAAAAAAAATTAATTGAATGATAGTGAAAACACTACATAAAAATTTATGGAATGCAGCTAAACCAGTGTGTAGAGGACAATTTATAGCATTAAAAATGTTTACATAGGAAAGAAAAAAAAAGTTTAAGTTTCCATATTAAGGAGCTAAAAAAATAAGAATAAATTAAAACCAAGGTAAGCAGAGAGAAAGAAATAATACTAACTAGAAGAGAAACAAAATGGAAAACTGATAAACAAGAGAGAAATATCAATGAAGCCAAAACTCAATTCATATGAAAAGATAAAAAATGACTAAACCTCTAGCTAAACTGATCAAGTAAAAAGAAGATACAAAGGGCCCTTATCAAGAATCAGAGATAACTGCTACAGATTCTAGAGACCATAAAGGAGAATAAGGGAGCAATGTACACCAACCCTACTATATTCAGTAATATAGTAGAAAATGAACAAATTCCTTCAAAGACTAAAATACTAAAACTGTATCAAGAAGAAACAGAATAGCCCTGTAATAATGAAAGAAACTAAGTTTGTAACTAAAACCTTTCCCAGTTTTACTTGTAAAATCTATGAAACACTTAAAGAAATAATATTAATTTTAAATAAATTCCTTCAGAAAAAAGAGAAAAGCATTTCCAAACTCATTATATAAAATCAACATTACCCAGATACCAAAAAACAGAAAAAGGTTTTACAAGAAAAAAGGCACATCGAAAGCCCTAATTAACAGACAATAGTCTTTAACAAATAGCAAATCCAATGTAGCAATATATAAAAGTATCATGCAACACATAGAGTATAAAGCATCATGTAGAATTTATCACAGAAATGCAAGGATTGTTTTCACTTGGGAAAATCAGTGTAATTCATCATGTTAATAGAATAAAGAAGTATCACGTGACTATTTTGATGAGTGCAGAAAAATCATTTGATAAAATACATGTATTTAACAAAAACCTCTTAGGAAAATAGGAACAGAAGGGAACATTCTCAGTTTGAAAAGAGCATCCATGAAAAAGGTCATGTTAACATCACATTATAAAGTGAATGAATGAATGGTTTTTCTCTAAGATTGGGAACAAGGAAAGGGAATCCACTCCCACCATTTCTATTCAACATTGTCCTGGAGGTCCTAGCAGTGCAATAAGGTGAGTAAAATAAATAAACAGACGTTTGAAATGAAATGGAATCAAACTTTCCTTTATTATGAACACTTTGATTCAGTATCAAGTAGAAAATCCAAAGGACTCTACATACAAGCTTCTAGATATAATATGTAAATTTAATGTTTACAGACTGCAAGGTCAATACAAGTATTAGCAATAAAACATTGTATAACAAATATTTTAAAATGCCATTCATGATAGCAGCCAAAGTGTTAAAATATTTAGGACTAATTTAAGCAAAATATATATATATATAAAACCTATACACGGAAAACTACAAAACACTGTTGAGAAAAATTATGAAAGACCCAACTCATATGGAGATATACCATGCTCATGGATTAAAAGATCTGTCATTAAGATGTCAACCAACCCCAAATTGATCTATAAATCACTGTAATCCCAATAAAAAAATCCCAGTAGACTTGTGTTTTTTTTTATAGAAATTGACAGATTTATTCTAAAATCTGTATGGAAATGCTAAAATTAATTTGAACCACTATATGACCTGGTATCAAGACTTTCTACAAAGCTACCATAAACAAGACAGTGTGTGATGTCATAGAAGAGATACAGCAATTGATGGGAAAAAAGTGTACAGGAAAAGACACACACATTACGATTGGGAAAGGGTAGGCTTTTCAGTAAAGGGTGAGGACAATTGGATTATCCAATCAAATGGTAAAAGAGAAACACTGCAGTTCACCTCAGACAAAACACAAATTTAAATCAAAATGGCTAACAGACCTAATAGAAAAAGCTAAAATCATAAAATTCTTACAAGAAAACATATGATAAAATCTTTTTGAGAAGGTTGAGGTATCCAGAAAAGTTGAAATGAATAGGTCAGCAAATCCTCCCATTGAAATAACTATATAATGGTATAAAATGGCCAAAAAGAACTATTTTAGGGCTTTGGAAACTAATGGCAAATGGCATGTTAAGAAATGTTTGGTCATTAAAAACTGAACTTTAGGTATTAACTGTTGAAAGTCCGTGTCAGTCTTGCCGGGGGCTCTCCTATGACCTATCCACCTGGTGTGGACAGTGGTACTGCCAGGGTGAGGCTGCTGTGTTCACATACATGGGAAAACACGATGACAATGAATCAAATATAGAGAATCGTAATAAAGACCAAGAAACTAGAACACAGGGAAAGATGATCAGAGAAAAAACAAACAAAGCTTCAGAGACTGGAGGGGCAACAATCACTTTTTCAACATATATGTAATGGAAGCTTTGGAAGGAGAGGGGAATCCAAGGGATAGAAAAATATTTGAAGAAATAATGGCTAACAACTTCCCCAATCAGAATCATCTACACACGAGAGCTCAGCAAATCCCAAGTAGGATAAACACAAAGTGATCCGTACCGACACATGTAAGAGTCAAAGTGTGGAAAGCAAGAGTAAGTGGGTGAGCAAACAAGCAAGTGAATGAATTTCAACAAATCTTGATATCAACTAGAGGAAAACAACTCATCATACACATGAAAACGTGACAAATCAGAAACAGTGAAGGCTAAGGGCAGCAGAATGACATACTCAGAGATGAAAGAAAAAAATCTCTTGATCAAAAGTTCTATTTCCAGCAAAACTACCCTTCAAAACTGAAGGCAAATAAAGACATTCACAGATAAAGACCAAGAGAATTCATTACAAGCAAACCTGTTTCATAAGAAATACATACTAAAGGAAATCTTTTAGACCAAAAAGGAATTATCTTTGATTCCTTTTTGTTTCTCCCTGCATATTCAATGCATCAGCAAGCAGGGCTTATTCGCTTTATATCCAAAATAAGCCTTGAATCCATCTACTTTTTTCCATCTTCCACTGCCATCATGTAAGCAAGAGCCTTGAATTTTCATTTGGACTTCTGCATACCCTAAATGGTTTTCCTGCTTACACTCACCCCCCGAGACCAGCCCATTTCCCAACAACAACCAGGATGTTTAAAAACAACTGGATCACACTATTCTTAAAACCTTTTAATTGGCTCTCCATACGCTTAGAAGGAAATCCATACTATTTGCCATGGCTAAATAAACCTTACAAAAATTTCTCCCTACCTGAACTTTTCTCATATCATTCTCTCCTTCTTCTGTAAGTTCCAGGACACTGCATTCTTTGTATTCTATAAATATCCCCAACTCATTCCTGTTTCTGAATCTTTGTACTTACTCTTCCCTCTGCCCAATACATGTCACAAGCAAATCATCACACAAGGCTGGGTTCTTATTATTCAAGTCTCCCTTCGAATGCCACTTTCTCAAAGGGGATTTTGCTAATCACCCAACCTACCCACCAGCATCACTTGCCTGCCCTACCCTACCCACCATCACTTGTCTGCTTTACCTTTCAAAAATTTTATAATAGCATTTATCACTACCTAAAGTTATAATGCTCATTTATTTGACTATTCATGTATATGTACCTTACTTAATAAATCGTAAAGTTCACAAGGATAGAAATCTTACTATCTTATTCATCAAATATACATAACTTTAGACCTTATGCTAAAATATAAGCAATTCTGAACTTGAAAGATTTAAAAGCCTTTTTCTTATTTAATATTTAATAAATATCCTATCTTAAAAAAATTATACTAGTCTTCTGCCTCAAAAGATGAATAATCCTCCAACACTATGTCAGGTATTGAATAGAAAGCAATATGCAGTAACTACTGAGTGATAAACAATGAGACTCTTGAGAATTGGGACATCTAGGAAATCATCTGGGGATTGGGGTCAAAATCACCCCTTCATCCCCAATTACTACCTTCCTAGGTCTTAACAGCACTCTTGAATATATTTTAACAACACACTGAATTTCTTGAAGGCAAGAGAGTATGTCCTTTTTATTCTGTATCCCTATACCTAGCATTGGCAGACAGAAGGTGTTCAGTAATTATTTTTCTGAAGTAAATGAAACAGCATATTTCTTTGTAAAAGGAAGGTAACAAGACTGTGAGACCAATAAAAAAAAAAAAAAAAAAAAGAAGAAGAAGAAGGAAGGGTAAGTGAAAGAAAAAGGTAAAAACATCCCCACAAGATCCTTATTCTGAACTATTAGGTTAGAAAAGCACAGGACAACTGATCAATTAACACTTCTCCTATAAACTACTCTTAATTATTCACATACCTAGAAGCTAATAATATCATAACATAGCAATAATTTCATAAGCTAATAACATATTACATACTATTTCAGCACCAGACACTAAAGATCTTCCCTCCCCCACAAAAAAGTTAACCTATAAGGAAGACCCAAACCTGAATAATAAGAAAGTTCTGATGTCACAAACTACTAGAGAGAGGACTAACTCTAAGAACACTTTGGGGAATCTAACAGTGCAGTCACTAAATGTTCTAGAGCCTAGGGAATATTCCATTAGTAGAGATCTCATGAAAGAAATCACTACTATTCCAGTAGCCCCAGTAGCCTCATGCTTCTACCCCCACATGTTCAAGAGAAGAGCTAAGGAACTACAAATAAAATCTAAATTTAAAATATTATTGTGGTTTTAACTCTTGAAGGCCCGCAAACCAAACATGAAAAATATATCAACAAAAACTAATCCATGAAGCATTTTAAAAAGCTCATTTAAATACATTTTTAAGAGTTCTATTAAGTACAACATAAATTAGACTATTTTTGTGGCTTTAATTCCTAAATTCTAGCAACCTAAATATGAAAAATATGCTATCGACAAAACTAACCCATCAAACATCTTAAATCTTTCCTTTAAACAAATTCTTACAGAGTTATCAGAAGAGAAAAATAAACAACTTTATTAAATGCGTAAGTGATCTTTAGAAAATGCCAGTAAGTTTCAAAAACATGCAATAACCTCAGACTGTGATTTCATTATTGATGAGATATAGGAAAGTATCTAGATAGCTTATAGCTAGTTCACCCCTAGGGTTGTAATTCAAATATCAAATTTTATTCTCTAAAATTGAGATATTTAAAATAAATATTTACTCAAGAATAATATATTTTATATAGTGGTAAAAGCCTTATTATACAAAAGAACTTTAAGATTAGTTATTTTACTTACCAAAATGCAGTCCACTTTAGATTGTACAGTTTTGCTAAAAGAAAAAGAAAGTTAGGTTAATAAATATGATAAATTTATTAAATATTTGAAATAGTAAAATCCCTTTTTAAGATTAGGATCATACCCTAAAACTGCATTTTTCACAAAGCAAAACAAACATCTATTTCCCATTCACTGTACTAAATTTAGTCCTAAAGCATGATCAGAATATCTGAGTTCACTGCTACAGTCAACCTATTGTTACACTGTATCATTTTAACAGATGTTTTGAATAAACAATGAAGTTTTTAAAGATACATAAAAATGCAGATATGTATTACTATACAAAGAAATAGGACACAGAGTTTATAATGAATTATAATTTTTACTGTATGCCTGCCACTCTGGAAAATGATTTGTTTAGCATTTAAAAGCCATACTGGTATAATATTATCTGTGGTTCTAAAGACTTGCTATAAAGTAGATTCTCTTCTCTTCTCCCTCCCTCTCTCTCACATACGTATATGTGTGCATACACACCCACACAGGCTAGGGAAAAGAATCCCTAGACATAAAAGGAATAATAAAGATTAACTGATATGGTAATATACTGGAAGGGGAGAATACATTTAGAAATAACCCCAAAAAGCCACTATATATCAATTTACTAAATAAGTGAATTACTGAATAAGTGAACTATTGATATATAATACAAATGAAGTCAGTATAAAATAATTTAACCATCATCTGGATTTTGTTATAACACATTAAAGTATAAATGCAACGAAATCATGTGTAAGTTCACAAATAGTTTATATCTTAAAAGATGCTACAAACCCAATTATCTTTCATAAAATGTTCTAGAGACAAATAAATTAAAAAAATTGATTATTTGCCTCTGTATATACCTATACAGTTAATCTATAAAGTAAAAATCAAGATTTAAAACTCATTTGTATTGACTATTAATATAATCAATAACCTCAAAACTTTTCATTTGTAATTAGATTTCAAATTTCACTTTTTAAAGAACAAAGGTATAACTGAATTAAGTTCAACTGTAAAGATCAGAATGACTAAAAAGAGTAAGAAAAGTAAATGATACCTCCACTTAAGAGGAAATGAAATCCCCTTCCCACAATCCCACGGAAGACTTTTTAGAGGTTTTTAAATCTTTTGGGATCGTTTGTATAGCTTATAACTCATTAGCAGCTAAAGTGTGCTATTGTTTTCTCTTCTTAATAACTCCCACAGTTTCCCTGAGATAAGAGAGTTTTGTATTGATTAAGAATTGCTCCTAAATGATGTATTGTATGGTGACTAACATACCATAATAAAATTAAAAAAAAAAAAAAAAGAATTGCTCCTAAAAAGTAATGCATCAAGAATCCAACCACTATTCACCACCTTCTTCTAAACCCCCACCATTTCCTGTCTAAAGTGTTACACAGTAACCTAACTGGTCTCCCTATTTCTATCCTTAAGAACCCCCTCCTCCCCAACCAACTCTGTGGGCTATTCTCAACAAAGTGGCCAGAGTGATTCTTCGTCCAAACCACATTAGTCCTTTGCTCCAGTCTTGACCATGGCCAACAAAGCCCTGCATAACCCAGCCTTCTGCTGTCTATCTTTCCAATCTCATCTCTTATTATTTCTCTGTTCCCCATTCATTCAGCTCCTGCCACACTAGCCTCGGTGCTAGCTCTCAAGGCAGGAGCAAGGCCTTTGTACTGGCTTCTTCTGTCAGCCTCTAAGACTCTTCTCCCATATAACTTATCTGTTCATTTTCTTAATGTCTTTGCTAGATGTTATCTTTTACAGATAGTTCTTCCCTGACTTTCCCATATAAAATATTCTGCATCACTCTATCCTTCTTGCTCAGCTTCGCTTTTCATTATTGCACTTGCCATCAGTCATTTTATATATTTTTTAGAGATTTTATTTATTTAGGAGAGTGAGTGAGAGAGAGAATGGTGGGGGGGGGGCAGAAGGAGAAGCAGACTCCCTGTTGAGCAGGGAGCCTGATGCGGAACTTGATCCCAGGACGCTGGGATCATGACCTGAGCCAAAGGCAGACATTTAACTGACTGAGCCACCCAGGTGCCCATTTTATATTTTTATTAATTTATTTGTTTACTGGCTATCTTCCTTGACTAGAATTTAAACTCCATGAAAGCAGGCTCTGTCTGTTTTGCTCACTGCTGTTATTATCAACTGGCACATGTTAGGTGTTCAATAAAATCTGTTAAACGAATAAATGACAAAAACACATTCAGCCCCCCATATGAAGAAAACTCTTTGGAAAAACTGGGACCACTTAAAAAAGGGTTTTTAGAGAAACTAATATGAAATTGAAAATGTCACTATTTTTTAAACCATAGCTCCAATATACTCCTTTCCTATCAGAAACTTGCTGTGGAATATCTGAAGATGACTATGTCTTATCACAAATAACTTGGTAAATCTAAAAAGTATGTGTAAAAGACAGCCTTTGAAAGAATAAACTAAAAAAGTAAAATGTGCTTCTAAGCTAGATATGAACTTTGGCAATCACTTGATCTAGCCTTTTATTTTTACTTCATACTTAACACAGGCATTATAGAAGGATATAGATTAAGTTTAAGTCCCCTTCGTTCTTCTGTCCAGTCTCATACCATATCTCACTACCTTCCCAAAGATAACTATCATTAATTTGATGTGTAAGCCTCCCAGTTGATATTTCAATACTTGTATTAGATGTACAAGTCTATAAGTAACATATACCGCTGTTCCAAGAAGCTTTTAAATGTTTATATAAATGCCTGTACATTATATATATTCTGCAATTGTCTTTTTTCATTCAACATAATTTTTGAGATCTACACTTTGATGAGGTTTGTTCATTTTAACTGCTGAAAAGTGTTCCATTGGGTGAATATATCAAATTTATTCATCTATTTCCTTTTTTTATTATTCATCCATTTCTTTACTAAAAGCCAATTTTATACTTCCCAGTTTTTCTTACAAACAATGCTGCAATAAACTTTGTACATGTCTCCTGGTATACACATGTGAAAATCTCTCAGTTATAAATTGAAAAGTTAATTTTCAGGGGCTCATGGATGTATCTTTTCAATTCCATAATATATTACCAAGTACTTCTCCCAAGCAGTTTATATCCATTTACACTTCCATCAGCTATATGATAGCTTCTATTTTCCTATTACTTTGTACAAATATTTGCCATTTATACATGATATATAATACACATATTAAACACTATCTTAATGGATATAAATTTCTTAAATTTATTTTTCCCAATTGCTAACATTACTTTTCACCTGTTTACTGGCCATATGGATTTTCTCCTCTGTAAACTGCTGGTTCGTATTCTTTGCCCATTTTTAAGTGGAGCTGATTATTTCTTATTAAGTTGTAGCAGTTCTTTATACACTATGGACACGAATCCTGTTACATATACTTAACTCTGTTAATTATATATTTTAATGATATCTTACTAAAGCTTAACTTTTTGATTTAGTCAAATTTATTTTTTTCCTTCATGATCTATGTTTTTTATCTTAAGACATCCTATCTAGCTAAAGTTTTAAGGACATATTTTTCATTCAAGTTAGCTTTTTCAAGTTTGATCTTTATTTGAATTAGAATTTATTCTTATGTATGGTATGGTGTGATACATATTTTCTTTCTGGTAGGCCAATTGCTCCCTATTTTATTATGCCAAGTTTTCATGTATGCTTGACTCTATTTTTGGCTTTTTTTCTGTTTTGTTATTAATCTATGTGTCTATCTCTGAGCCACCACTCTAAATTTACCAGTGCTTTAAAAATTAGGTCTAGTTATTTGATTACATGACCTTCCTTGACCATTTTCAGAATAGTCTTGATAATTCTTAGGCCTTAAATAATCTAGGTGAGTTTTTTGGTTTTTCCAATTTCACAAAATTATTGTTAAGATTTATACTGAGCTGTACTGATGTTATAGATTGAAGTGGGGGAGTTGACTCATAATTTGATTTATTTTTGTCTGTCTTTAAAAATGTCTTATAATTTTCTCTATCTTTTTAAAATTATGTTTTCTAATCGGCTCTTGCTAATGTACATGCTGATATTCACAAAAACTATTAGTTTTCTATGTTGACCTTATATCCAGCAACCTTCCTGAACTTATTAGTTCTAATAGTATATAGATTCTTTTGTAGGTAACAATTTCACTTACAATTAATGAAAATATTTTTCTTCCTTTTCTGTCTTTATGCCTTTTTCTCCTCCTTTCTTATCTAATTACTTTGGCTAAAATCTCTAGTCTAAGGATGAAGAATTGCATTGATAGCAGACATCCTGTTCTGTTTCCAATTTTTGTTTCAAAGTTTTAATATGATGTAATATTCCATTTAGTGGGCATTTTATAATTTCCTACAATATTCCTGAATATTCAATGTTTTTATTGACTCGATTAAAATAAAATAATGCTTCAATATCCTGATGTCCTGCTTCAGATAATGACAAAGTAACTTCCCACATATAATAATGACACATTGTGGATAAAATATAAAAACAGGCATCAAAATTAGAGTGACCAAAAGCAGGCAGCAACTAGAGGGAAGCATCCTTAAAAGAAGGGAACTGCACTGGGTAGGATTTGTAGTTATAAGGCTATTGTCCGGGGGCACTTATCCACCCATGCAACAATGATCACTGAAGAATAAGGCAGAAATGTGCTGTCTTACCAGCTGAGGAGGCAGAGGACAAAGTCTGGGATTGCCAGAGCCACTGTAACATGAAAGATGAAATCCCAGAAAGGAAGGTGCCACAAAATTTCTTTATAAATTGTGCCCAAATGTTTGGATAACCTTCCTCTGGGAAAGACTCCAAGGCCTCCAGAAAAAAGGAGCAGTTGGAAAAAGTGGAAAGATCTGAGTTGAGTCTCCTTGCTGCTGCCTTTTACATGAGTAATAATGTTGGAGTTTGAATCCAGACATGTTACAGTCTACCAGGACAAAAAAACCCAAAAAACAAAAAACCCCACAACACTCAGAGAAAAATAACTGAATCCAAAGCCTACAACAACATATCACCCACAATGCCCCTTACACAAGCAAAATTTACCAGAAAGAAGAAACAGGAAAAAGATAAAAGTCAAGATAAAAAAGCAGCTTACAGAAACCAAATTCTGAATGATCCATATGTCAGAATTAGTAGACAAAGATTTCTAAGTATTATAAATACGTCCAAGTATTTAAAGGAAAATATGGTCATAAGAAATGTATACATGGCAGAGGAGAACCTCAGCTGAGAAATGGTAGTTATGAAAAAGAACCAAATGGAAATTCTAAAACTAAAAAGTACAATGTCTAAAATGAAAATTCATTGGATTACCTTAACAGGAGATCAGATACAGCAGAAAAAGGGTCACTAAACTGGAAAATAAATCAATACATCTTATTGAATCTAAAGGAGAAAGAAAAAGATTTTGAACATAGTAAGCAGAGCTTCAGAGATCTGTAGTACAACATCAAGTGGTCTAACTATGTACAGTTGGAGAGGAGAGACGAGACAGAAAAATATCTGATAAATGACCAAAAATTTCCCCAAACTGTGTGAAAAACACGAACTTACATATCTAAGCTCATTAAATTCCAAGCAGGATTATTACAAAGAAAACCACACATGGGCACATCACAGTCAAAGAGATGAAAACACAAAGATGAAAAGCAAATTTTGAGGGCAAGTGGAGTAAAGTTAAC